>NW_027660641.1:0-12500 GCF_963280865.1 Gymnoscopelus braueri | reverse complement strand
AGGTGAAAAGTGAAACTAAAACTGACTGATGGCAGCCAGCCAGATCATTTTATTTTTTATTCTAATAATTGAGTTTAAAACCATTTGTTTTGTAAATACTATTCCATCCTCTGGACAAACACAATAATACACCACTATGTGGCAATAAGTCACTGTAGCACTGCCTGTCTCTGTAACCATGAAGATTACGATCTGATATTTGATTTGACTGTGGCCTGCCTGTGTGTGTGTGTGTGTGTGTGTGTGTGTGTGTGTGTGTGTGTGCGTGCGTGTGTGCGAATTTCACCCACTGTTTTACACCTGTAAACCTGTGATGTGGCAATGAAGTTGATTCTGATTCTGCCTGTCTGTCTATTGACATCATATGCAGCACAGATGATGAGGCTAATCTACATAGCCGTCTATTGGCGAATAGTGACAAAGCCCTAAAACCGGAAGTTCATGGAAGTCGACGGCTCCTTGTCACTATTTCCAGTTACATGAACCACGTGACCGACGCTGTTTCTGACCCCTCATTGGCGCAACTCTCTAATAGAAGGCTCTGACTGCAACATGTGGTAAGCTTATAGATCGGGCTATTTTTGGCGAGCGACACAGTCCTACAACAAAGTATAAAAAGGCCATCGCTGCAGGCTGCTGGCGTCATCATCTCACTTCCTCCAAACAGGGATTTTTATGGAGCTTTATTTGACCCTGTGTGGACCGGCCGCCCACTGTGTGAGTAATATAGTATGGCTATTCAGACTGAGTAATAAATCAACTGTTACAATGTTACAGTACAGTATACAGTACTGTTCAGTGTTCAGCCAAGCAGAGATGCAGTATCTCACACAGTGGTGGAAAGCATCTATATATACCATACCAGTAACCTGAAAACTGATTGTATGACATTCTGTATAGTAGTGTGTATATCTGTCTGTCTCTTATGTCATCATGATTTGTGTGCATGGGGTTCTCATCTTAAACAAGCTGCGTGCTTAATGAGAGTTCCAGTTTAGTAGACCTTGTATTGTGAATTTGTACTTCCATGTACTGTTATGTACTGTCATGTACTATTCTTATGTCTTACTAAATAAACTACATCAATCAATCAAGCAGTATAAAAATACTGTTGTCTTATGTAATAAAATGTGCATTTATTTTACGGTATATAGCACCTTTATGCGAATGGCCACCACGGGTAAGCGGTGGCCATTCACTTCCTTTACTTTACTTCCTTTACTTTATTTGTTTATTTAGACGGATATTAATGAACAATACATATCAATGTAATGTAAATACACCGGATTTAGCAAAGATGCTAATTTACTGCACATCCGCAGTCCCCACAAAAATACATAAAAACTAAAACAGGCAGACAATACAGCCTACATTCCATTACATTACATTCCATTACACAGGGAAAACAGAGCATAATACATAAATACAAGAATAGATTCCCCTGATTTTTCCTGCCGGTCCGGCGGGTCAAACCGTGAACCTTTCGTCACAAACGCACTCCTCTAACCTTTTGGCCACCCCTGCCCCCAAATATGGGATGCGTATACTGTGGTATGTAAGTATTGTATGTACAGTAAACAGTATGTACAGTATGTAAGTGTAAACAGCATAGTGAGTTTACGCTGTCCTTCCTGATGTACTGATGTAGTTTCGCTGCTATGGAGGGCTAACCACTGTGTTTACATGATGCTCTGCTGGCAACAGAACACATTTATGCTTTTATCAGTGTGTGTGTGTGTGTGTGTGTGTGTGTGTGTGTGTGTGTGTGTGTGTGTGTGTGTGTGTGTGTGTGTGTGTGTGTGTGTTACTTAACAAGTCGCTTCGCACTGCGTTTCAAGTTGGAGATCTGCTACTTTTGATACTTTTGTGTGATGCCGTAGTATGATCAAGTAGGTCGTTAATTTACGAAAAAACACAAAAAGTTACAATACAGAGATAAGAGGTTTCTGCCCGACAACTCCAACATTTTATATTATATATTTTTCTTTTACAGTCTGTCTTCCAAGTGTCTAAGTTACAAATGAGGATTCAACTGTGTACAGAAGAGAGATCAGATCTAGAATAGATGATCCACAACATGCAGTCAGGTTCTACGCTGATGATAGCCTGGTGTAAACAAACAGTGCTCGATGGCCACAGATACAGTATACAGGCCAGTTTCAAACAACACTGCAGCCCTCCAAAGCAAACAACAAGCTCTGACAGCGGTGATGTAAACACACATGTTCATGGGTCAACACTGCAATTAGGAGCCATTATCCCAACGTAAACACACAGCAAAATGAGAGTAGAAAAGAGATGGACAGATGTAACACAGAGATGAGAACACTGCAGCAGAATACGTCCCTTGATACAGATTGTGTGAGTTTTTTATGCACAAGCATAATTATTTAAGTGTTCTGTTGTGCGTGTCTGCGTGTGTGTGCGTGTGTGCGTGTTGCTGTGAATATATAAACAGCAGTTTAAAGGGAAATGTCTCTTTGTGGACAGACATAATCCAGCATGATGTTTGATGCATGAAGTAAACACGGGGGGTGGGATCATCCATGTGTCAGTGGAGGGGTCAGTCAGAGGAGGGGTAGGGCTCAGGGCTGATGTGGGGGTCCCTCTCTCCCGTAAGACAATGGCTCTCAAACAAGGACCCGCAAATTGTTAT
Source organism: Gymnoscopelus braueri (assembly GCF_963280865.1). Lineage (NCBI taxonomy): Eukaryota > Metazoa > Chordata > Actinopteri > Myctophiformes > Myctophidae > Gymnoscopelus > Gymnoscopelus braueri. The sequence continues at coordinate 9,844 of NW_027660641.1, read as the reverse complement.
TTAGCCACGGACCCCCATCTGAAAACATTTTGTGCCAGGGACAACCATAAGAGAAGATTTGTGTGTTGTTGTTTTTTTTAACTGCCAGAGGTATTTTCATATTTTTTTTAGCCAGTGCCAGAGATATTTCATTGAAAAAAAAAAGTACTCAGGAGCCGAGATACAGAATTTTTAAGTTTTAAGTTAACAAGGAAGTGGATAGGAGTCTAGATCTTCGAAAAATCATATCTCCTTGGTCTTTGGGTCAAATTGGAAAAAAATAATAATATATATATATATTTTTTTTAGTTCACGTAGATCTACGCGACTGGCACGTGGCGGCTTTAAATAGGTTTGCGTAGATCTACGTGATTGGCAGTCAAAGGAACCGACTCAAGGACCCCCCCCCTCCCCCCAGCATCCTCTCCTCTTTTCTTGGTGAATATATATGGATATGAGGTACCGGTCAGGAATGTGTACGTGAATTCTCATCTCTCTCAATGCTAATGATGCTTTGACTGAATCATTTCTAAAATGATGATTAGGTAGGAATGCCACATACTGTGAGATTCTCCACATTGTTTTCCCTCTGATATATTTAGTACATCTATGTACACAGTACTTGCGTGTGAGTTTGGAGGTCAGCTATTTTTGCTACATTCCGAAGAAGTAGGGCATTAATTGGCAAAAAAAAGGTTGTATTATAGTTATATGGAGATACAAGGTTTCTGCCCGACAACATGCCACTATATGCAAACATGTGTAACTGTAACAATCACTGTCGGAAGCAAATGAGCTCACCAAGCCAGTTGCAATGAGTGACACTCCACAGATTTTACCCATTATACTCATGTGTTTTTCTCCTTTCATTAACAGACTAACCACTTTCAACCTGGCGTCCCTAGTTGGGCATTATTACATTATTATTACAGTCATTTAGCAGACGCTTTTATCCAAAGCGACTTACAATAAGTGCATTCAACATAGGTAGGCAAGAAAACTACTAATCACCTTAAGTGCATTCTCTTCTAAAACAAGCAACTAAGAGTATACCTAGCTCTAAAGGTAAAAACGTCTTTTGACGGCCGTTTTCAGTGTGCCATTAGTGCCAATGACGTCTTTTGACGTATCTCAAAGGAACTAGGAGAAAACGATTTTCAAAAAGTTAATGCTCCATCCACTTCAATGTTAAAAAATAAACGGAGAAAAAAATCTCATTTTTCCTACCATTGTAAACACTGTATTTCTGAGTGAGGCATGCCACTTTCAGACATCAGACAACACATGTCAACGAGGTCACAATGATCTCGTTGACATGTGTTGTTTGTTGACATTTGTGAAACCACACCTGAAGTGACTCAGTGATTAGCAACCATCAGGGGATCAATCACACTGAAGACAAACACTCTGTGACCAATTGAAAAGGTAAAATGATAGCCTAATCCTGGCACAGGGATCAACAAGCTTGAAATAAGCCTGGCACTGAATGAGTTAAATCAAATAAAAATGTAAAAAACCTTTGAAGAATTTGCTTGCAGCGTGACACGAAGTGACGCGCTGTGACCTTGTATAGCTGCTATTTTTGAATAGCCAACATAAAAGATATGGATAAAGGGTTTAACACATGCACGCGCACACACACACACGCACACGCACACACACACACACACACACACACACACACACACACACACACACACACACACACACACACTAAAGAGCTGGAGAGAGGGGAAGACCCCTGTTACCAGTACACTCTCTAGCACAGGGTTCTCAAACTTTGGGGGCAAGGACCCCCAAATTGATATGTATTTGGCCGCGGACCGCCTTGAAAATCTTTCAAACATTTAGATGATTTTTAAAAAATGTCCAAAAATAGCAGATAAGCTTGCAACGTGACACAAAGTGACGCACTGTGAGCTTGTACATCTGCTATTTTTGAATAGCCAACATATAAAATATAGATAAAGGGGTTAAAACATATTAACACATTTAGCTGGGGGCCCCCTCAAGGACCCCTGGACCCCACTTTGAGAACCACTGCTCTATAGCAATCATTACTATTGGAATGCCGAGCTATTTAACATCAGTGCTGGACAGCATGCAGAGGAAAAGGCTGCATGGGTTCAATAGGATTGGAACGCTTCAAACAAACATCCCTCCATAGTTATCTCATATTTGTCTTTGTGGATCCCGGGGGAAATAACGGAGGAGGAGGGTCAACATGAAGAAAATCCTGTCTGCCTTTCCGGTGTCAAGGTGTGAGCCTGTTCCAGGAACACTGCAGCACTCACTCCCTTCCCTTATAGGCTACTTCATCCTCCTTATATTAACTTTGTACTTCCTTGTCTGCAGATTTGGGACTGCTGCTGCATGGTTTAAAAAGAAACACTTAACTTTGACCACTGCAACCATATTCTGGGGGGATGTTAGCCAAACATAGCCGATCTAGATTTTTGGCAAAGAGACTTGTTGCAGACGTAAAAAGTGGTCCAAGAACAGTTCCAAGTCAGGATTGCGTGAGAGACTATTATTATTGTTTTTACCCCTTTTTCTCCCCAATTTAGTCGTTATGCCAATTAATTCCTCTCCGCACACATTTCTGTGTGTCGTCACTGCTGGTGTGTCCTACTACTGGCCCTCCTGCCAGTGAGGAGCCCCCACCGGGAGGACGTAGAGCCTTCGTCCTACTCCTCCCGCCCAACAGTCCCCGCTGACAGGTGTCGCTCCAGCCTGTAGGTAGGATTATGTGCAGTGACAAATATCACTCTCCCCGCCCCGGCTTCCCTCCCCCAACACGGGCCAAGAATAGGTTCTCCAGAGAAATAATTCTTCAATTCTTTGTATATGCATTTATGGGATGCATATGCAGTACAATACGTATCCTTTTACAGTTCAAGAGACAAGCACTTAAAGCGGCAACCCGATTCAAACCCTGTAGTCTCCCACGTGGGACACCAAACTTCTATTGCTCTTTCAAGAGGGAATCCCTGCTTGAGTTTGCTCTTTAGTTTATAGTTTTTTGTTTTTCAAAGTTTTAGTAGTTTTAGATTACTCAGGGGCAAGATTTTTGCTATTTTTGTAAATACACAAAACCATTTCAGTTAGTCATAATTTTGATTTCAGTTAACTAAAATGTTTTAGTTTTTTTTCCCAATTCTAGTTTCAGTTATTTGGTTAGTGTTATAACTTGGTCCCTACCCTGCATGTCCAGTTTTGACGTGTGGACTGCAGCCAACGCATGTTCATTTCACCCTTAATTAGGACATTCTTCCATTGTCCTCAGTGTTTGCCCTGGAACAAGAAATGCTTGGGTTCCTTTCCTCCTTGACTTTTCCTCTCCAAAAGGAGAGCAAACATTCAAAAGATGGCCCTTCATGGTTGAACCTCAATAGGGTCAGTGCCTGTCGAGATTGTGCAAGTTTCTTTCCAAGCCAAGGTCTGTTGTGATAGAAATAGCATCCATCATTGTAGAGAGCTAGGCCACGTAATGTGATGACGTCTTTTCTTTCTTTCTTTCTTTTGGTAGCTGCTTTATTTGATGATGAATTCCAGTGCAAGCAGCAATCATTTGACGATTTCACATCTTTTGAACACCTTTCTGCTATCTTTATGATGTACGGTATATTAAAATGTTCACCGTGTGTTCTACTACGAATTATTTGCATGTTGGATTTGTTTATCACTAAATGTCTCAATATTTTAAAGCTTGTAACAATGTACCTTAGGCCTACCCTGTCTGATCATTCTGTTTTCTTAGATAGATTTAAAACAGGGCATTGATTTAGCTATAGCCTCACCCAGGGAGGGTGTTCCATTGCCTGGGTGCCCAGGCAGCAAAAGCCTGATCAGCCCGGGTAGCGTGGCGGGTCTTGGGATCAACCAAGAGGGCCTTACCTCCACCAGTATATCCGTAATGTAGCGTAACTGGAAGCCTGTCCAGGCCGGCATTTCCAGAATACCGGAAAGCTGAGCACACAATGGCAAAAATACAAAACCCCAGACTCACTATGGTATCTACAGTATAAACAATTTACTTTTTAGAACTGACAAGTGCTAGACAATCCTTTTTCCCTCACATCATCAACAAAGTAATACACGCTCCTTTGATATAATCTTGATAGACTGACAATCCCCTTGGCACCAGCCCTTGAATTCCTTTCCAACAATAAATGGAAATGAGTTTGCTTCTTTTTCCATAAAAAAAAATCTGAGCATTAGAATAGCCATCAGTAGGTCCATGCAAAACAAAACGTATGTCACCACTACATTAATCTAAAAGTAAATTGGTAAATATGACAGATTTACTGCAAATACTTACAAATTACACCTTTAAAAAACAAGTCTAGATGCTTCTGGTTAATAATAATAGCGTACGTTTGATTTAGGATTACCAATCAAGACTTACTCAAACACTGCTATTTTCTTAGTGCAATAATACATGAGGCAAGTAAAAATTGTTTTAGTCTTAGCCTTAAATAGATACTTTGCACCTTTTGTACCTGTTTCGTGCCTCTGTTCTTGTATTTGTATATTATGCTCTGTTTTCCCTGTGTAATGTAATGTAATGTACCTGTTTTAGTTATTATGTGTTTTTGTGGGGACTGCGGATTTAAATTAGCATCTTTGCTAAATCCGGTGTATTTACATAACATGGATATGTATTGTTCATTAATATGCAGTGTCCCGTCTGAATAAACAAATAAAGTAAGTAAAGTATAACGTATCCATGCCTTTATCTCCTTAGTGAGGACCAATTAAATTAAGATAGGATAGACGTCCCACAAATCTAAAACTAGAGACTGATGGTTAAGTGTTTAACAAAGGACTCAAATTATGGTTAAAATCAAATCCACAATGCTCACATGAATAGTTTCATCATTGGAATGATTATGTCTTTTGTTTCACAAGTTAATGTATTGATTGATGTACTGTTTTTGATTATAATGAGCATTTTTGTATTTGATTGGGTTTTATATTTGTGTTTCTACTTTATTTAGAAAAGCCTCCTCTGGACAGGTGTTGAAAATGAACACTGGTGCTATAACACTTAAACAATGCATCTGGTTCATGTGATTGCGATGTCCATGTCAAATAAAAATAAACATAACATAACATAACATAAAATGGCTGAAGTGGTCCTTGTTACGTTTGATGCTAAATAAGTTGTCAGTTATTGATTTTGATGGAGTATCATGTTGTACTGTAGGAACAGAAACAATTGGATGTTGACCTCTGTTATTTTTATACTCTATTAAATTGTTGTATTCTTTATAACTCCCTAAATACCTCTTTTATTTCTTTAAATGTTTTATTCCCTCGTTAAAGTAGTTTGAATTGCCTTGTGTGTGTGTAAAATATACAACACAAATACATTTTATCTTGCATTTCCTTCTTGCACTTTCGATCACCACATATTGTAAAACCTGACTCAATTTGTATAAATATTTGAAACATAAGCAGAAAATACTGCACAGCAAGACAAGTGTGAAAAACACTTTGATGCATTTTTCCCCCCCCAAACTGCCTCTTTCAGCTGTGAACTGTGTGATGAGGCGAGAAACAAAGATGCAAAGGAAAGAGGATCTGCTGAAAAGACTGAAAAAGCAGAAGCGATATTGGATCATGGTGACAGCTCTTCAATAACAGAGTGGCAGCAAATTTTGTCAGCAAAAATAAAAAAAACTTTAACACAGAGAGAGGAGTGCTCCGATGACCAGACCCTCTTGTCCTGCTACTTCCACTGCTGGGCGTCAGATAAGCGTGGATCTAGACAATGTTTATGAAAAACTGTTGACGTGTAGTGAGTCTTTTTCAGCACTGTATAATAGCACCCTCAATGCTACTGCATGTATTTTACATGAAGGCTGTTTTACAGCGTGGGTCACGCCTGAAGGGGTCAGCTGTCTGGAACAGTGGTTCTCAAAGACAGGTCTGGCTGGGGACCCCCAGGGGTCCAAGTGAAAACAAACAAAAACAATCACAAAACTTGGATTCTGGAAGGTTTCAGGTTGTGGAAGGCCCTGGGTTACCCTTCGTATAGTGAAAAAGAGCCAATAGACAGACACGTGATTTCATGAGTGATGTTAGTTAGTTATTGGTATCCAAGCAGAATGACTTGGAAGGAATTGAATTGAATGCAAATATGCAGAATGTCTGCATGTTCCACTGCTCTTTGTGCTCTTAAAATTAGGTTGCTTTGTGCATGTGCAGATGTGTGTTTGTGTGCATTGAAGTCTGCTTGTGTGGTTACATGCATGGCTATCCATTTGTGTATGTATGTCATGTACTCTATATTAACCACAGAGGAACATGCATACTGCACATACTGTACCTATTGACTGGCTCCCCTTCTGGTGGATGCATCTCTGTCTCTGTTATTTGCCAGGGCTACGTACATACAGTAGGTGCCAGCTACAGTATGCCATACAAGGCAGAATGTAAATCAGGCATTGCAGCTCTACGAAAAGACAATGAGACACAAAATCTATTAACAACATGGCTTACCTGTACAAATCTATTAGCAGCTATCTTGTGAACTGGCATAGCCTTATATAGCTTGCATCTTATATGGTCAATTGACAACATTTCTTTGGTCTTACTGTAGGAGAATTGCTTTCCCTCATAAATTTCATTGGGCTACACTGATATGCAATCTTGCATAATGGCTACACATCACCAGTGATAACCTGAGCTTTGTGTGATATAACATTGCTGAGCTGTGATTGGTGATACTGCACTGCCTGTGATTGGTCTTCTTTTGTAGGGACAGAGATATATAAAGTGATACAGACAAACCTTGTTCGAGATCACTGGTTCTCAACGTTGGGTCCGGGGTCCACCAGGAGGTCCATGGGCCCTTGGTCTGTAACTCTGAGAGTATACAAATGGAGCATTAGTGCAAGAAGAGTATGAATGCGTTGTACGTGATATTACGGTGCAGAGTATCTGCAAGTGTCAAGCAGTGGCGTACCCACCATAGAGGCAGGGCAGGCGGCCGCCTGCCCAACTAACATCTAGCCTCCCCTAGAAAATAAAGTAAAAGACTGAAAAACAGGCAGTGAAAAAAATCCAAAGAGAAATTTAGAGAATAGTGGCCGTCGGACCTCCTCGTCCATTCACGCGGGCAGGCAGCCAATCACTACCTTATCCATTCAGCAGAGCGACGTCGCGTATACTGATGCAAATGTATGCCTTTATCTTCATGGGGTGCCAGGAGTGCCAGGTGTGGGGGTCTGGGCCATCACCTGTACTCACCTGGCATAAAAGGGGCTCTGAGTCTGAGAGCAGCTTGAGCTATTAAACTACAACATGAAGAGACCACCGCTGAATAATTGATTGATTGATTATACTTGCATATTGTTTTTATTAACGTTTTTCAGTTTTGTAGTCAGTGTAGTGTTGTTGTTAACTTGTTTCCCCCGAGATTTCCCCCCGACATTTTCCCAGAGATCTCGCCTGCCCTAAATGTAATTTCTGGGAACGCCACTGGTGTCAAGTCCAGCCACAAAGTCCACAAAAGGTTGCTTTACAGGTATCACCCACAGGTAGGTCCATGAGGAAAAGTAAAAGTCCAAGGCCAGCCTGATGACAGGCTGTGGTCATGCCTTGTTCAACATTCTGATGGTAGCTGTTGGCCCTTGATACTACAGGCCGCCTTACCCGGCCGTGGTCGTTATAGGGGTCTGTGGCTGGGGTGGTGCCTGTCCTTGATGATGCGCTGAGCTTTGACTACGCACCTCTTCTTGTACAGTTCCTGGAGCGAGGGGAGCTCGCCTCATATTATGCGTTCTGCTGATCGCACCACCCACTATAGGTTTTTATTTTTTCGGGCAGTGCAGTTTCCATACCAGGCAGGACGCTTTCAATGTAGCTGTTGTAGTACAATCTGAGGATGCAAGGGCTAACTCCGTACTTCTACAGGTGGCGAAACCAGTATAGTCGCTGCCGGGCCTTTTTCCTCATGTGAGTGTCCCACTTGAGCTCCTCCATAGCATGTGGAAACAAATCCAGAAAGTGAAAAACGTTTTGCTTGATACTTGGCAACCATTGCACCAATTGACCAACTGAGGCCAGTGGAGACAGTTAGACAGTTGTGTTGCCATAATCCCAGTAGGATTGCATAACATCTCCTTAGAAATGGTGGGTCACTGTGACCAGTTTGGTCCATCTCTTTTACCATCTGTCATCATGGGCAGGCTTTTCATAACAGCTAATGTACCCCTGTCCATCACACTGTCCGTCCACCATCCACTCAGAGCACATTTAGTTGAATATAGCATAATTATACACTCGGTGAGTACAGTAGTTGAGAAATGCTGTGTGTTTTTATTTATTTCTATTCCCCCACACACCATGATCATAACAGCCTCATTTCTTTACCTGATCACGCTGTTTCACCAGCCTGCTGCTCCATGCCTGAATTAATATCCCTGTAGGTTAATGAATCTCACCTCAGTTTCCCATTTTCAGGCTCTTTTTGTGGATCATCCCAGTTCTGCCTTTCACCACATTCAGTACAGTAGTATTGCATATTTATAGACTACCTAAATTGTTATTGAGTGTTTATCCAAGGTATTACTTCCTGTCTAATCATTGCAGGTTAATTTCCATTCACTTCAGTACAACAAAAATGTGCTCACATAAACACTTAAACCTTAAAGCCCAGAGCACACCAATGATCCGCAACGCAACAAGTTGCAACCGTAACCACTTGCAACAGAATATCAAAACTGTACCGACCTGCAACAGGTCAATTCAGACCACTGCAACTGGTTGCAAGTGGCAACTCGTTGTGTTGCAAATCATTGGTGTGGACTGGGCTTCATATACGTAGTTGACAGGAGTGCCCCAGGGCTGTATACTTGGCCCGCTCCTTTTCATTTTTCCCTCTCAATATCTTCAACGAAAATAGTCAATCCGATTGATCAACGTTTTCGCCAAACGTTTGCCCCAGAATAGAGATAATAGGGTTCATGTATAGTTAACGGATCATGAAGGAGTCATTACTGCACATGATTGTTAGCCGCAGATTCTATGCAAACAAAGGAGTTAGCGGCCGCTTGGGAAACGGAAGGTTCCCCCTGAGCTAGTGTCAAAGTGCGGCGTGTGAATGTGTGTGTGAATGGGAGAATGTAATGAACGCTGTAAAGCGCTTTGGATAAAGGCGCTATATAAATGCACCATATACCATTTTACAGAGATGTAAACAGATTGATTTTTTTCATGGTGAGGCTCTGCAGAAGACATGCCTGAAGCCGGTCGGCCTGTGTGTCTGTGTGTCTGTCTGTGTTTCCGCAGCTTCTTGTGCACAGTGGCTGTAGGCCACAGAGTTACCTCAACTAATTTTCTTTTACATGTTTTATACTTTCAGAAATATTTAACTTTAGTTTTATAATGGAAGTCAAAGGAGCTCTGATAAGCTCTTGAGACCCAAATTTGGAGTCATACATCATTGATATGTCATACACAACTGACGTCATCCATAACTGAAGTCACAGGCTGGACACATGAAGTCACAATGAAGAATATTTTGAACGCAAAGTTCTGTTTGACCACTTGAACCCCAGCATTCCAATTCAATGGGGTAACATTCGCCCAAAATAACACAAGCTCACAATGCATAACAACGCCTTCTGAGCTTGTACAGTAGATCGGCTATTTGTGGCGAAGAGATTTGTTTGTGTACACGGAGTCTTAGTATTGCAAGGTTTGACTAATAGAGGGGTTCTTTCACTTTCACTATAGTATTGTATTTTATTTTATTATTGTATTCTATATTTTTCTTGTATTCTTATTTCCCCCAAAATCTATAAAAAATCTATTTAAAAAGTAATGGAAAACTGTCTGGGGTGCTCGCAAAAGC
>NW_027660642.1:42500-53222 GCF_963280865.1 Gymnoscopelus braueri | reverse complement strand
TGTGTTACTTCTATTCTACTACAATTACAGCATATGACAGCTTTAGTTACTTGTTACTTTGCAGATGTAATTATTAATACAACACCTACAGTAACCACATACAGCCGATCTACAATGTGACGCGTTATGAGCTTGTATGTATATATATAATAAGCAACCCATGCTGTATGATAACTTACCACACATGAAATCCAATTAAGTCTATCCAATGGCTCAGTCGGTACTGAGGCCATAGCTGAGTGGTTAGTGAGCCCGCCTAGGGAGCCAGAGGCCCTGGTTGCCCCAGGTACGATTCCAGGCCAGGTCAGCACATGTGTCGATGAAAATGAAATTTGTCCCTGAGCAAGACTCTTAACCCTTAATTACTCACAGGCCCTCATTGGAAACAAGACCGCAAGGACTTTCATGAACGGACCTGTTAAAGGAATTATCCTTATCCTTTACACTGTCTACCCGCAAGGCTATAAGTCCCTGGTTCAAACCCCAATTTAACCAGTCCAAATATAATTTACTGAACAAAAATCATGACTTTGTTAATTCATTTAAGTTCACTTCTTCTCTCTCTCTCACTGCCTCTCTTTCTCTCTCTGTCACTGCCTCTCTTCTCTCTCTGCCTCCCTCTCATCTCTCCCTCTCTCTCTCTAACTGCATCTCTCTCTCTCTCTCTCTCTCTCTCTCTCTCTCTCTCTGCCCTCATCTTTCTCTCTAACTGCCTCTCTCTCTCTCTCTCACTCTCTCTCTCTCTCTCTCTCTCTCTCTCTCTCTCTCTCTCTCTCTCTCTCTCTGTCACAGCCTCTCACTGCCTCTCTCTCTCTCTCTCTCTCTCTCTCTCTCTCTCTCTCTCTCTCTCTCTCTCTCTCTCTCTCTCTCTCTCTCTCTCTCTCTCTCTCTCTCTCACTGCCTCTCTTCCTCTATCTCTCTCTCTCTCTCTCTCTCTCTCTCTCTCTCTCTCACTGCCTCTCTCTCTCTCTCTCACTGGCCTCTCTCTCTCACAACTCTCTTCTCTCTCTCTCTCTCTCTTTCTCTCTCTCTCTCCTCTCTCTCTCTCTCTCTCTCTCTCTCTCTCTCTCTCTCACTACTCTCTCTCCTCTCTCTCTCACTCTCTCTTCCTCTCTCTCTTCTCTCTCTCTCTCTCTCTCTCTCTCTCTCTCTCTCTCTCTCTCACTCTCTCTCCCTCTCTCTCTCTCTCCCTCCTTCCCTCTCTCTCTAACGGCCTCTCTTTCTGTCTCTCTCTCTCTCGCTCTCTCGCTCTCTTTCTGTCTCTGCCTGCCTCTTCCTGCCTCTGCCTTATCCCTCGAAGCCGCTTATTGCTGCTGCAGCTATATTTATTATTATTATTATTATTATTATTATTATTATTATTATTATTATTATTATTATTATTATTATTATTACAGTTGTTATAATGCACACTGGAAATGCCAGAGTCTAGCTGTCACTATAAACCTTTTTACTTAATTTGCCCCTGAAAAGTATTAGTACTATTTAGATACTATTATCTAAATAGTACTATAATAGTACTATACTATTTTCATCAACCATTTTCACTATTTTCCATGTGCTCCATCCTTCCCTATACCTGTAACCACTGAGAACTATCATTACAACCACCTGCGGCGGCAGTGGCTCAGGGGTAGAGTGGCCGGTAGAGCGGCCGGATGAAAGCCGCAAGGTTCCCAGTTCGATCCCGGGCTCCCTCAGAAGAGTTAGGGCCGAAGTGTCCTTGAGCAAGATGCTGAACCCTGAATTGCTCTCGATGAGCAGGTTGGTGCCTTGCATGGTTTCCTCCACCATCGGTGTGTGAATGGGTGAATGTAATGCACAATCTGTAAAGTGCTTTGGATAAAAGCGCTATATAAATGCACCATTTACCTATCATTACCTGTAACCACTGAGACCTATCATTACCTGTAACCACTGAGACCTATCCTTACCTGTAACCACTGAGACCTATCATTACCTGTAACCACTGAAACTGATCATCGGTGCCAGCAGCCCAGGCATTTCTTCTGCCCATTTCGTCCAGGCGCCTAAAGTAGGGGTACCAGGCAGTGCGTGACCCTAACCCATGCACACTGGAGGCTGTCATCTGGTCGTCCGGCACCAGATCATTCTTTAAACCGAGCGGCATGGAACAAGCTACCATGTTCAAACACACAACAGAGGTAGGATAGACAGAGACAGATAGACAGAGACAAAACGAGAGGCAAACATTAGAATAGAGAGAACACATGATAACAAGTGGACAGGTCATACAAGCAGCTGGAGCCAGCCTGTCAGCCAATGATGTGAACAGAAATTTGATTAAATAGTAGACTGAGGTGTAAACCAAGGTGTGTGATGTTATAATTTATTTATATCACAGAAAGGGATGTGACATTATTACGGGGCCAGAGCTCAGCTCTGGACCTGTTTTAATATTGTAGGTATTCTTCTGTTTCTGCCACTTTTCGCAGTTCTGGGTGAACCGTGCTGTCGCTTTTTACGGCCATATGGTAGATGGTCATGAAAAACTATCAAGAAATAAATCTCACAATCTTTCGTCAAAAGGTGGCGCTATAGCACTCAATTGAAAATGCCAACTTTGAACAGGTACAACTCATGCCCTGTTTGACCTACAGCCATAAAACTTCAATACACACATGCGTCTACTCATGATGAACAACTTTAACCCTCTGACTTTTGACCTCTGACCTTTAGATCTCCCACCATTTTGAATTATATGAAAAACAGTTAAAACCTATCTCCTCCTGGGATTTTTGAGTAATCTGCACGAAACGTTTTACACATGAACTTTGGACCTATGCCGACAAACAAGCAGCAAAGATTTTCCATAAGTGAAAAAATGAAGCTTTAATGAGCCAATGAATATTGCAGTTTTATGACAATTATTCATCTGCCCCTAACACATACATGCAGACTCACATTTCTTTGAAACTTTGCGTTAATGTTGAGGGTCATTCCAAATATTACTGAAACCAATCTTACTCCAATTGGTCAAAGGGGGGCGCTATAGCGATTTTTTGAAAGTGCAAACTTTAAACAGGCAAAAGTCATGCCTCGTTTGGCCGACAGCCATTAAACCTGCTTACACATGTGCCTTGACTCATGAGGAACACATGTATCACATTGACCAGTAAGCTCCGCCCTTAGATTGTCCGCAATTTTGAGCAGTTTGAAAAACACTTAAACCCAGGATTTTTCAGCTATTTGCGTGAAACTGTATCATCCGTGTGATCTCCTTTTTCACAGGTTCTTGTCTGTTGCTCCAATGGCTTCTCCCTTAAACATGTGCCTCACGACCGCAAGGTTGCCGGTTCAAGCCTCACTTGATGCAGACTCATTTAAGTTGAATTGCAAAAAACATGACTGTATCAATGAATACATGTGCAAACGGTAAAGATAACATGAAATGCTTATTTGAGAGTCTGTTTTTTCAATGTATGACGTACTTCATTGTGAAAATAGCCGATCTACAATCTCACAACTTTTCAGATAGCAACGTGTTTCTGAGCTTGTAGATCGGCTGCTTTCACTGGTTTCGGTTTCGAGGAGACATACAATTTCTCTATTGGTAAATGGTTTGTGAATGAGTGATCTTAGTGTTAGTGTTAGTGTGAATTCTTTTTTCACTGGTTCTGGTCTGTTGGTCCAATGGTGTCTCGCTTCAGCATCAGCCTCTGGATCCAAGGTCGCCAGTTCAAGCCTCAACTCTTGCTGGCTACTTCTCAATTGTATCGCACAAAACATGACTGTATCAATTAATGCATGCGCAACTGTTAAAGGTAACATGAAATGCTTCTTGGAGAGAGTATTTTTTGCAATATATGACAAAATTGTGAAAATAGCCGATCTACAATCTCACAACTTTTCAGATAGCAACGTGTTTCTGAGCTTGTAGATCGGCTGCTGTGTTATATCTTTTTTCACAGGTCTTGTCTGTTGATCCAATGGCTTCTCCCTTAAGTGAGTGCCTCATGACTGCAAGGTTGCCAGTTCAAGCCTCACTTGATGCAGACTCATTTAAGTTGAATTGCAAAAAACATGAATGTATCAATGAATACATGTGCAAAGGGTAAAGATAACATGAAATGCTTATTTGAGAGGGTATGTTTTTGCAATGTATGACATACTTCATTCTGAAAATAGCTGATCTACAATCTCAAAACTTTTCAGATAGCAACCTGTTTCTGAGCTTGTAGATCGGCTGCTTTCACTGGTTCACTTTTATCTTCAACAGACAACCTCAGCCTGGACAAAGCTATAGCACTATAGGTAGTGTTGCAGCCTGTCAATCCGAAGGTTTAGGGTTTGATTCCTGTTAATGGCAATAGGTTGAGACGTCCAATCAATCCATTCTGCTTCCATCTCTCTCTCTCTACAATCTATTCCGTTTCCATGTCTCTCACTCCGCCCTTAGATTGTCCACAATTTTAAGCAGTTTGAAAAACACTTAAACCCAGGATTTTTCAGCTATTTGCGTGAAACTGTATCATCTGTCTGATCTCTTTTTTCACAGATTTTATCTGTTGGTCCAATGGCTTCTCCCTTAAGTGAGTGCCACACGACCGCAAGGTTGCCGGTTCAAGCCTCACTTGATGCAGACTCATGTAAGTTGAATTGCAAAAAACATGACTGTATCAATGAATACATGTGCAAACGGTAAAGATAACATGAAATGCTTATTTGAGAGTGTGTTTTTTCAATGTATGACGTACTTCATTGTGAAAATAGCCGATCTACAATCTCACAACTTTTCAGATAGCAACGTGTTTCTGAGCTTGTAGATCAGCTACTTTCACCAGTTTCAGCCAGGGGCTTGGTTCATGACAGAAGGCAAAAATGTATGATCTTCAACAGACAACTTCAGCCTGGACGAAGCTGTAGCACTACAGGTCGTGTCTCAGCCTGTGAGTCCGAAGGTCGAGCGTTCGATTCCTGTCAATAGCAATAGGTTGAGGTGTCCATGTGTGAGGTTCTTAACCTGGGATTGCCCCCCTGCGTCCTATGTATGTCCACCTCAGCTGGGTCGAGCTTAAAAGTAATTTCACCTGTTGGAATCATTTGCTTTGTCTCAATTTCAATCTATTCCGTTTCCATGTCTTATTGTGCTATTATTGCACTTTGCTTTTTGTCTGTCTGTCTCTCTGTCTCTGTGTCTCTCACTCTGTGTCTCTGTGTCTCTGTGTCTCTCTGTCTCTGTCTCTGTGTCTCTCTGTCTCTCTGTCTCTGTGTCGCTCTGTCTCTGTGTCTCTCTGTCTCTGTGTCTCTGTGTCTCTCTGTCTCTGTGTCTCTGTCTGTCTGTCTGTCTGTCTCTCACTCTGTGTCTCACTCTGTCTGTCTGTCTGTCTGTCTGTCTGTCTGTCTGTCTGTCTGTCTGTCTGTCTGTCTGTCTGTCTGTCTGTCTGTCTGTCTGTCTGTCTGTCTGTCTGTCTGTGTCTCACTCTGTCTGTCTGTCTGTCTGTCTGTCTGTCTGTCTGTCTGTCTGTCTGTCTGTCTGTCTGTCTGTCTGTCTGTCTGTCTGTCTGTCTGTCTGTCTCTCACTCTGTCTGTCTGTCTGTCTGTCTGTCTGTCTGTCTGTCTGTCTGTCTGTCTGTCTGTCTGTCTGTCTGTCTGTCTGTCTGTCTGTCTGTCTGTCTGTCTGTCTGTCTGTCTGTCTCTCTGTGTCTCTGTCTGTCTGTCTCTCTGTCTCTCTGTCTCTGTGTCTCTGTCTGTCTCTCACTCTGTGTCTCTGTCTGTCTCTCACTCTGTGTCTCTGTCTGTCTCTCACTCTGTGTCTCTGTCTGTCTCTCACTCTGTGTCTCTGTCTGTCTGTCTGTCTCTCACTCTGTGTCTCTGTCTGTCTGTCTGTCTGTCTGTCTGTCTGTCTGTCTGTCTGTCTGTCTGTCTGTCTGTCTGTCTGTCTGTCTGTCTGTCTGTCTGTCTCTCACTCTGTCTGTCTGTCTGTCTGTCTGTCTGTCTGTCTGTCTGTCTGTCTGTCTGTCTGTCTGTCTGTCTGTCTGTCTGTCTGTCTGTCTGTCTGTCTGTCTCTCTGTGTCTCTGTCTGTCTGTCTCTCTGTCTCTCTGTCTCTGTGTCTCTGTGTCTCTGTGTCTCTCTGTGTCTCTCTGTGTCTATGTCTCTGTGTCTCTCTGTCTCTGTGTCTCTCTGTCTCTCTATCTCTCTGTCTCTGTCTGTCTGTCTGTCTCTCACTCTGTCTGTCTGTCTGTCTGTCTGTCTGTCTGTCTGTCTGTCTCTCACTCTGTGTCTCTGTCTGTCTGTCTCTCTGTCTCTGTCTCTGTGTCTCTGTCTGTCTCTCACTCTGTGTCTCTGTCTGTCTGTCTGTCTCTCACTCTGTGTCTCTGTCTGTCTGTCTGTCTGTCTGTCTGTCTGTCTGTCTCTCACTCTGTCTCTGTGTCTCTCTGTCTCTGTGTCTCTCTGTCTCTGTGTCTCTGTGTCTCTGTGTCTCTCTGTCTCTCTGTCTCTCTGTCTCTCTGTCTCTCTGTCTCTCTGTCTCTCTGTCTCTGTGTCTCCGTGTCTCTGTCTGTCTCTCACTCTGTGTCTCTGTCTGTCTGTCTGTCTGTCTGTCTCTCACTCTGTGTCTCACTCTGTCTGTCTGTCTGTCTGTCTGTCTGTCTGTATGTCTGTATGTCTGTCTGTCTGTCTGTCTGTCTGTCTCTCACTCTGTCTGTCTGTCTGTCTGTCTGTCTGTCTGTCTGTCTGTCTGTCTGTCTGTCTGTCTGTCTGTCTGTCTGTCTGTCTGTCTGTCTGTCTGTCTGTCTGTCTGTCTGTCTGTCTGTCTGTATGTATGTCTGTCTCTCACTCTGTCTGTCTGCCTGTCTGTCTGTCTCTCACTCTGTATGTCTGTCTGTCTCTCACTCTGTGTCTCTGTCTGTCTGTCTCTCTGTCTCTGTCTCTGTGTCTCTGTCTGTCTCTCACTCTGTGTCTCTGTCTGTCTGTCTCTCACTCTGTGTGTCTCTGTCTGTCTGTCTGTCTGTCTGTCTGTCTGTCTTTCTGTCTGTCTCTCACTCTGTCTCTGTGTCTCTGTGTCTCTGTCTCTCTGTCTTTGTGTCTCTCTGTCTCTGTGTCTCTGTGTCTCTGTGTCTCTCTGTCTCTGTGTCTCTGTGTCTCTGTGTCTCTCTGTCTCTGTGTCTCTGTGTCTTTCTGTCTCTGTGTCTCTCTGTCTCTGTGTCTCTGTGTCTCTCTGTCTCTCTGTCTCTCTGTCTCTCTGTCTCTCTGTCTCTCTGTCTCTCTGTCTCTCTGTCTCTCTGTCTCTCTGTCTCTGTGTCTCTGTGTCTCTGTCTGTCTCTCACTCTGTGTCTCTGTGTCTCTGTCTGTCTCTCACTCACTCTGTGTCTCTGTCTGTCTGTCTGTCTGTCTCTCACTCTGTGTCTCACTCTGTCTCTCACTCTGTGTCTCTGTGTCTCTGTCTGTCTCTCACTCTGTGTCTCTGCGTCTCTGTCTGTCTCTCACTCTGTGTCTCTGTCTGTCTCTCACTCTGTGTCTCTGTGTCACTGTCTGTCTCTCACTCTGTGTCTCTGTTTGTCTCTCACTCTGTGTCTCTGTCTGTCTCTCACTCTGTGTCTCTGTCTGTCTCTCACTCTGTGTCTCTGTGTCTCTGTCTGTCTCTCACTCTGTGTCTCTGCGTCTCTGTCTGTCTCTCACTCTGTGTCTCTGTCTGTCTCTCACTCTGTGTCTCTGTGTCACTGTCTGTCTCTCACTCTGTGTCTCTGTCTGTCTCTCACTCTGTGTCTCTGTCTGTCTCTCACTCTGTGTCTTTGTCTGTCTCTCACTCTGTGTCTCTGTGTCTCTGTCTGTCTCTCACTCTGTGTCTCTGTCTGTCTCTCACTCTGTGTCTCTGTCTGTCTCTCACTCTGTGTCTCTGTCTGTCTCTCACTCTGTGTCTCTGTGTCTCTGTCTGTCTCTCATTCTGTGTCTCTGTCTCTGTGTCTGTCTCTCACTCTGTGTCTCACTCTGTCTGTCTGTCTGTCTGTCTGTCTGTCTGTCTGTCTGTGTCTCACTCTGTCTGTCTGTCTGTCTGTCTGTCTGTCTGTCTGTCTGTCTGTCTGTCTGTCTGTCTGTCTGTCTGTCTGTCTGTCTGTCTGTCTGTCTGTCTGTCTGTCTGTCTGTCTGTCTCTCTGTGTCTCTATCTGTCTGTCTCTCTGTCTCTCTGTCTCTCTGTCTCTCTGTCTGTCTCTCTGTCTATCTGTCTGTGTTTCTGTGTCTCTGTCTGTCTCTCACTCTGTGTCTCTGTCTGTCTCTCACTCTGTGTCTCTGTCTGTCTCTCACTCTGTGTCTCTGTATGTCTCTCACTCTGTGTCTCTGTCTGTCTCTCACTCTGTGTCTCTGTCTGTCTGTCTGTCTGTCTGTCTGTCTGTCTGTCTGTCTGTCTGTCTGTCTGTCTGTCTGTCTGTCTGTCTGTCTGTCTGTCTGTCTGTCTGTCTGTCTGTCTGTCTGTCTCTCACTCTGTCTCTGTGTCTCTCTGTCTCTGTGTCTCTCTGTCTCTCTGTCTCTCTGTCTCTGTGTCTCTGTGTCTCTCTGTCTCTGTGTCTCTGTGTCTCTCTGTCTCTGTGTCTCTCTGTCTCTCTGTCTCTGTGTCTCTGTCTGTCTGTCTGTCTCTCACTCTGTGTCTCTGTCTGTCTGTCTGTCTGTCTCTCACTCTGTGTCTCACTTTGTCTGTCTGTCTGTCTCTCACTCTGTCTGTCTGTCTGTCTGTCTGTCTGTCTGTCTGTCTGTCTGTCTGTCTGTCTCTCACTCTGTGTCTCTGTCTGTCTCTCTGTCTCTGTCTCTGTGTCTCTGTCTGTCTCTCACTCTGTGTCTCTGTCTGTCTGTCTGTGTCTCACGCTGTGTCTCTGTCTGTCTGTCTGTCTGTCTGTCTGTCTGTCTGTCTGTCTGTCTGTCTGTCTGTCTGTCTGTCTGTCTGTCTGTCTGTCTGTCTGTCTGTCTGTCTGTCTGTCTGTCTGTCTGTCTGTCTGTCTGTCTGTCTGTCTGTCTGTCTCTCACTCTGTCTCTGTGTCTCTCTGTCTCTGTGTCTCTCTCTCTGTCTCTCTGTCTCTCTGTCTCTGTGTCTCTGTGTCTCTCTGTCTCTGTGTCTCTGTGTCTCTGTGTCTCTGTGTCTCTGTGTCTCTGTGTCTCTCTGTCTCTCTGTCTCTGTGTCTCTGTGTCTCTCTGTCTCTGTGTCTCTCTGTCTCTCTGTCTCTGTGTCTCTCTGTCTCTCTGTCTCTGTGTCTCCGTGTCTCTGTCTGTCTCTCACCTTGTGTCTCTGTCTGTCTGTCTGTCTGTCTCTCACTCTGTGTCTCACTCTGTGCCTCACTCTGTCTGTCTGTCTGTCTGTCTGTCTGTCTGTCTGTCTGTCTGTCTGTCTGTCTGTCTGTCTGTCTGTCTGTCTGTCTGTCTGTCTGTCTGTCTGTCTGTCTGTCTGTCTGTCTGTCTCTCACTCTGTCTCTGTGTCTCTCTGTCTCTGTGTCTCTCTGTCTCTCTGTCTCTGTGTCTCTGTGTCTCTGTGTCTCTCTGTGTCTCTCTGTGTCTATGTCTCTGTGTCTCTCTGTCTCTGTGTCTCTCTGTCTCTCTATCTCTCTGTCTCTGTCTGTCTGTCTGTCTCTCACTCTGTGTCTCTGTCTGTCTCTCACTCTGTGTCTCACTCTGTCTGTCTGTCTCTCACTCTGTCTGTCTGTCTGTCTGTCTGTCTGTCTGTCTGTCTGTCTGTCTGTCTGTCTGTCTGTCTGTCTGTCTGTCTGTCTGTCTGTCTGTCTGTCTCTCACTCTGTGTCTCTGTCTGTCTGTCTCTCTGTCTCTGTCTCTGTGTCTCTCTGTGTCTCTCTGTGTCTATGTCTCTGTGTCTCTCTGTCTCTGTGTCTCTCTGTCTCTCTATCTCTCTGTCTCTGTCTGTCTGTCTGTCTCTCACTCTGTGTCTCTGTCTGTCTCTCACTCTGTGTCTCACTCTGTCTGTCTGTCTCTCACTCTGTCTGTCTGTCTGTCTGTCTGTCTCTCACTCTGTGTCTCTGTCTGTCTGTCTGTCTCTCACTCTGTGTCTCTGTCTGTCTGTCTGTCTGTCTGTCTGTCTGTCTGTCTGTCTGTCTGTCTGTCTGTCTGTCTGTCTGTCTCTCACTCTGTCTCTGTGTCTCTCTGTCTCTGTGTCTCTCTGTCTCTGTGTCTCTGTGTCTCTCTGTCTCTCTGTCTCTCTGTCTCTCTGTCTCTCTGTCTCTGTGTCTCCGTGTCTCTGTCTGTCTCTCACTCTGTGTCTCTGTCTGTCTGTCTGTCTGTCTGTCTGTCTCTCACTCTGTGTCTCACTCTGTCTGTCTGTCTGTCTGTCTGTATGTCTGTATGTCTGTCTGTCTGTCTGTCTGTCTGTCTGTCTGTCTGTCTCTCACTCTGTCTGTCTGTCTGTCTGTCTGTCTGTCTGTCTGTCTGTCTGTCTGTCTGTCTGTCTGTCTGTCTGTCTGTCTGTCTGTCTGTCTGTCTGTCTGTCTGTCTGTCTGTCTCTCACTCTGTCTGTCTGCCTGTCTGTCTGTCTCTCACTCTGTATGTCTGTCTGTCTCTCACTCTGTGTCTCTGTCTGTCTGTCTCTCTGTCTCTGTCTCTGTGTCTCTGTCTGTCTCTCACTCTGTGTCTCTGTCTGTCTGTCTCTCACTCTGTGTGTCTCTGTCTGTCTGTCTGTCTGTCTGTCTGTCTGTCTGTCTCTCACTCTGTCTCTGTGTCTCTGTGTCTCTGTCTCTCTGTCTTTGTGTCTCTCTGTCTCTGTGTCTC
>NW_027660642.1:0-37500 GCF_963280865.1 Gymnoscopelus braueri | reverse complement strand
CACGTGATCAAGCGGGCCCGCACGAGCGGCGCCCGTTAGAGACCGTGGAAGGATAGCGGTGGTAGGTGGCCACCGCTGTGTTTCTCTAGCGGGGCTGGCTATGCGCTGCACTAAAACAACACTGCTATGTGTTGTTGTTAGTGAGGCTAGTTAGCCGCTAAGTGAAGCAACAGTAGCCTGACTGGAGGTTATGCTAACCTAGCAGCTAACAAGCTAGTCAAGGCTAACTCACCATGAGTCAAGAAACATTGTCATCCGTTTCCATGGAGACCGGTGATGTCGTCACGTAATCCAGCGGACCCGCACGAGCGACGCCCGTTAGAGACCGTGGAAGCGGTGGTAGTGGCCACCGCAGTGTTGCTTCTAGCGGGGCTGGCTATGCTCTGCACTAAAACAACACTGCTATGTGAAGTCCCGTGACCGAACGCGGAAGCCTTCCGCGATGTCAACATCCGCCCTGCCTTGGTCGCCGCCATCTTGTCCCGGTGTGTCGGTCGCGCTGATAGTGACGACAGAAAGGCCCTCCTTGAAGGAGGCTCCACAGGCGAACGTGGCACAGTACACAAAATGTTGTTCACACGACGAGTCCCCCGATCCGCCATTTTGGCCCGACCCTGGGCCCGAGCGGCCATTTTGTGAGCCTCCCGTCCCACAGTGGCGTTTTGACGCCCCCTGGTGGACTGGAGGCAAAACTGGCTTGACCCTGGTACACTTTATTGGCTTTGGGCCTTGTATAGACAAATATCCCAGTAGTATTTGCCATGCAGGGAAACATGCATGACAAGCACTCTGGGCTTATAGAGAGGGGTTATCGGCGCTGGGGGACCGCCTGGGAATCCCCATGTGTCGATGCCTCTTGACAGGGGTTGAGACAGGTAGAGTATCCCATCAGTGTCTACCATGCCGGGAATCGGGCATGATAGGCACTTTGGGCTTATAAAGGAGACCAATGACGCACAGGGACGCCTCAGGGACCCCCATGCCTCCTGGTCTCCTGGCAGGGGCTGGATAATGTGCTTATATATTTTGAAACATGTTGAAATGAAACAAAAAAGGGAGGCACAGAATACAGTGTAAACAGCATGAAACGTTTTCACATACCTTATGAAAAGAAACACCATGTGTTTCAATAGAACCTCCTGACAGGGCTGCTAATGTGCTTATGTACTTTGGAACATGTGAAATGAAACAAAAGTAGGCACAGAAACAGTAAACAGCATGAAACGTTTTAACATAGTCGTATGAAAAAAACATCATGTGTCCCAATGGCGCCCGATGAACCTGTCCACGGTTGTTCTCCTCATCCTGGAGCCTCCTTTCTCTGGATGCTGCCGGACTTGAGTCTGGCGCTAGGAGGAGGCGTAGTCTGGGCCTACCTGGACCTGGAAACGGCCTCGTCCCTCGTGGTAAAAACGCCGGCTCAGCTGCGGTCTTTAGAAGCCCCCAAAAGGGGTTACTCGTTACACAGAGTGAGAAGGCTAACAAGCTGGTGTTGTCCTAGCGAGGCAAGCTAAGCTAGAAACAGCACTGCTAATAACCTGTTGCTTAGTGAAGCTAGCTAGGTGTTAAGCCAACAAAAACACTGCCTGACTAGGGCGATGTTAAACTAGCATAGCAGCTAACGTAGCTAGTCTGGGCTAACTCACTCACTCACGAGCTCCTGCCTAGCAGGCCATCTGGGCTCTGGTTGACCACCGGAGGCCTCCAGGATGTCATCATGGAAGGGCTGGACATGGTGGCCTCCCTGGAAACCTCCTGGAAGGAGGGCAGCTCACCCTCGTCGTCCTCCCCCTCGTCCATGCTGCGGTCGCCGGAGCCCTCGTTGTCCTCTGGCGACGCACTGCCGTCCCTGTACGCCTGCGGTAGTAGAGGTGTAGACGGCTGGGAGGAGGGGGAGGAAGAGCCGCTAGTAGGCTGCACCTGGCGGGGTCCGCCAGGCACAGCTCGCGCGGCTGCTGGAGTGCCGTGTTCAACGGCCGGTGTGGCAGCCTGGAGGCGCCGCGAGCCGTGGCTTGTGCTGCTCGGAGGCGCCGGAGCTGCTGGAGGGCCCATGGTGATCTGGGGACGCACGCGGTGGGGCCCACCACGCACGTTCCCTGGGCTGGTGATGCGGGGTGTCTCTGGAGCCGCGCCGATCTGGGACGAAACCCTGCTGCTTCCTCCGACGAGTGCCCTGGCCCTTGGCCAGGCGGCTGTCGAGGTGCAGGCTGGGGAGAATGTACAGTCAATGCAGTGTCCTGGCGCATCGGGGAAGTGCCTCCCGAGGCAGGAGATGCAGAAACCGTGGGGATCGTCTCCGGCGATGAACCTGCGGCAATCCAGAAGCCTGCATGCGCGTGGTTCCTCCATTGTAGAAAGCTAGCGTCGAGTGTTTGCTAGGCTAACGCTAACGCTAGGCTAGGCTTTAACACAGTGACTGACGGAGAGCTAAGCTAATTATCTTTAGCTGCTAGGCTAATTAGCTTTAGCTGCTAACTCTGGCTTGACCGTGCTAGCACGTGAGGAGGAAAAACTTGTAGAAGTAAGAAAAGTTGGAAGAAAGAAGATAGCGGGAGCGGAACTAAAAGATTTAAGGAGGAAAACTGCGAGTTGGTACAAGAGTGGGCTAGAGCTGGTTTCAGTCCGGATAAATCAAATAGTTTTACAATAATTTATTTCAGTATGTCTTGAGCCGTGTTGCATCTGCCATGCAGAGAAGCAAAAGAGGATTAGCCTACGTCACGCGAGGGGTTTTATACCCCTTCCTGTCTTCCGGTGACGTGACATACGCTCTGTGCATCGACAGGAGGCGCTGATATCCCATAGTGAGTATGTTACGGAGAATTTGACAAGAAACCTTTACAGGAATACTCTGTTTGTTTAGTCACTCAAACATAAACTTGTCAAAACATTACAGCACAGGATTATTAGTGACTGCAATAGGCTCTATACACAGCAGCCATATTAGGCATAAATTGGGCCTCTTCCTTACTTCCTTCACAGGTCTTACCAATGATACTAATGAAGGCTCTGTTCCATTTACTGTAGGGTAGCACTGTAGTTCTCAAACTTTCTAACTTGAAGGACCCCAACTTCAAGAGTTTACAAATGGAGCCAAATGGACCCCATTTGTACACTCTCAGAGTTACACACCCGTAAGGGGCCATTTGGAAACCCCTCAAAGAATCATTGTCAGGGCGAAATTTACATTTCCCAACTATAATGATAAAAAGTGGAAAAGGGTACATCTGGGAAAAAAATATTGAAATATAAAATGTAAAAAGGCACCAAAAATCACAAACGGAGAAGTGTTTTTCAGCAATGTATTTGAACATTCCCATACGTTTGCAAACGGTCTAACCAACATAATGTGCCCCGATATAAGGGTGCAGACCCTTTTATAGCAACGTCAGAGTAGAGAACAAAGAAGATATGGAAAACAAAGTACAGGATGAAACATGGTTATATCTGCTCTTATTACACAGCCATAAACTATAGGCGGACCCGATCAAAATACTGAGTTTGAATGTTGAAAGTTCTTGCAAACATACATTAAATTATACAAATTACATTGTAAAATGTGGTGTTTGTTATACATTATTAACCTAATATAAATAAAGACCATTCAACCCCAATCTACTCTGTAAACGCCTCAGTGATTATTTCACTCCCGGAATTACAGATCCGTAAGGATCCATTTGACAATCACTGTCTTAGCCCAGGACTTCTCCACCTTTCCTGAGCACTTCTCAATAGATATACATGTTTTTATCTCATACTAGACTCTTCTCCCTCCTGGCTCCCAAACTGTGGAACAAACTCCCCATTGCAAACTCTCCATTGCAGTCAGAACTAGGAGGATTTGGACGGCTTTCTGCATGATAATTCTGGACTTTGACTTTGGGTTTGCATGGGATGCCGCTTTGTTTTTGTTTTTGGTTCATTCGCTATTTTTTCTAAATACTGGACTGTGTGTATGTTTAATGTGTGTTTGTGTGATTGTGTCTTTGTTTGTTTGTGTGTGTGCCTGCTGATGCAAGGGGTACAGAAAGTTTAATGTGTGTTTGTGTGTTTGTGTGATTGTGTGTTGGTTTGTTTGTGTGTGTGCGTGCTGATGCAAGGGGTACAGAAAGTGAGAAAGCACGTGCTATGTGGGGAATATGTGTGGTCTACAATCTAAGTATCGATGACAGAATATAACGCGGACAATCTGTTCCCGTTTGGAGGAATGGAAGATTTGGAAGAGATTACAGACCCAGATACTTTCTCTATGGAGGAAAATGCGCATAGTTTTTACACCAAGTATGAAAATCAGAATTTCGAAACCTTTGATCTCAACGAGCATAACATATATGGAATCGATAAAGATGTTGACCCTGATAACCATTTCTATAATTATATAAGCAAAAAATTGTGAATACTACACTGATGACCAATTTATCAGCAATGTTAAAATGGAAGGTGCCCTGTCACTTATACATTTTAACGGCAGAAGCCTATACAGCAACTTCTCTAAAATTAAAAAATATCTTACTAAATTTAAGAAATGTAATATTATAGCAATATCGGAGACTTGGCTTGATATTAAAAAAGGTAATGAAGTGGAACTAGAAGTATATGAGTTGTTTACCACAAATAGAGACATTACAAAAGGAGGAGGAGGAGTTGCTGTTTATGTGGACACTGCCTTAAGATGCAAAATAGTAAAAAGTATGTCAAATACAATTGAAAATATTATTCGCTCCCAATGTTCGGCCGTAATCTGAATACTCACCTCTTCAGACTCCTCTTCAGCCCTTAGGACTTGACCTACCATGCAGACCGTGATCCGTTGTTCTCATGTTTTTGTTACTTAGGCTTGTTTTTTCTTGAACACAATGTTTGATGTTACATTTAGATAGTATGTTATTGAGACATATGCTAGGTTCATTGTTTACCTGGTACTCTATAGTTTCAATGAACAGATAATATTTCGATAGTATATTGTTTGGACTGATGCTATAGGTTCTTGGTTTACCTGTGATCAATGGTGGAAGAAGTACTCAGATATTTTATTTAAATAAAAGTAGCAATACCACAATATGAAAATACTCTGTTACAAGTAAAAGGCCTGTGTTCAAAATGTTACTTGAGTAAAAGTACAAAAGTATTGGCATCAACATATACTTAAAGTACCAAAAGTAAAGTACTAAAATGTCTGAAAATAGCAGATCTACAAACTCACAAGTTATGAGCTTGTAGATCGTCTATTTTCAAATTGTATTGAATAGGGCTGACATGGTTAATGTATGTAAAAGGCCTGTGTTCAAAATGTTACTTGAGTAAAAGTACAAAAGTATTGGCATCAACATATACTAGATTGTCTGTTTTCAAATTGTATGGAATAGGGCTGACATGGTTAATGTACGTTTTATAATATAATATAATAAATAAATATAAATGTATATATGCAAAGTACTGTAGCTAAAGTTTTCAAATAATTGTAGTGGAGTAAAAGTACAATATTTGCCTCTGAGATGTAGTGGAGTAGAAGTAAAATTATTTAAAGTTGGAAATACTCCGGTAACATAAAAATACCAAAAAATTGTACTTGTAATTGTAAAAAAGTGCAGTACTTGAGTAAATGTACTTAGTTACTTTACGCCTCTGTCTGTGATCCTAGTTTCTTGAGGCACTACACTGTCTCTCTGCATTTGATGTGTTTACCTTCCTTCAGTCACCCTGGATAGCGTCTGCTAAATGCCTGAATTGTAAATTATTTGAATTGCAGTTATTATATTTTTTAAAGAAAGGCTACACATGTAGCAAACATTTTATAACTTTCGTGCAGTACTGGCAAGTACCCCTAGGGGTTCATGATCTTAGCCAATCCAAAGTGCTGACGTCATGATGTTTCTCAATCATCAGTGTGTCATATGAGGTGATGTGTGTTCCATCTATTCACTGTGTGTGCTGGAGGCTCCACAACACACTGCGGTCACTCACTGAACAATCATTTTCATTGGTGTTTAATGCAGAAAAACATGAAACCATACAGCGTTCTGATTTTCATACTGGTATGGATGCAAACAGTCAACTTAGTGAGAGCACAAGGTAGGACCATTCTGTTTATATCTTTTATTTTAACATGTTTGTTTGTGATATATTGTTGCTGTCGGGTGGAAACCTTATATGTCTAAACCTGTTACTTTTTAGGAAATGTAAAAAAAGAACCTGAATATCAAAGGATCAAATGTTATTATTTATTCACAAACTTCCACAGACACACTTAAACACTTTCTACCTGGCGTTGCTATTTTGTGCATGTAGGGGAAAATGTTCAAAATCTTTCAAAAATAGGCGATCTATAAGATCGGCTATGCTTTCATATGGTGAAGTATAGAGCACCGAAGTCTGACGTCACTGCCACTAGAGGGCGCTGTTCCACGGGTGCGTGGCTTTATTTTTTGTGTTGAAATCCCCATATGGGAATCTTAGATCACGTCATATAAGAACTGTGTTCCAAACATAAACACACCACCCTGGCGTTTTAGTGATAAGCCTACGCACTGGTTTGACAATGCGACCTGCTCTGGGTTGGACAGCATGTGTGTTGTCAGTGAGGTGACAAGATGTGGGTGCATGTGAAGCAGTGGAGTGAGCAGTGAGACGACAGGATGAGGCCACATTTGATGCTTGTGAGTGAGCAGAGCCCGATACCGTGTCAGCCACGCTAGAGGGCGGATTCAGACTGGGTCCGATTGCCTCGAACCGTTCCCGAGTACGATTGGCCTCTACCAGCTGGCCAGCATTCACATTGGCCAAAATTATTCAGTACTCGAGTACACATCATGTAACAGTAATGGTAAATATGTGCCTCATGGGGGCGCTGTTGACTATGGGGCTTTGGGACATAGAGAATTTCATTCACAGAAGAAGAGTCACTTGTCAGAGTTTAAAGTGAATAATAAAGTTTGACTGTGTTCCTGACGTTGTCTTGAGTTATAATAATAACAGAACAACAATACACAACCAAAGCATTGGTCTTTGAAACCTCAAAATGTAACGTCGTCGCTCGCGTCTTTGTTATTATCAATATGATAGTCACGTCACTGATGCATCCTTGGTATTTTAGCAGTGACTTCACGGACTAATCCTTGGTATATTTATCCTTATATATACGTTCGCCACACATGTGTTTTTTGTTTATTATTTTTCACGGCTTGCGCTACTCAAACACTAGCGGGATTATTATTTCTTGTCAACATTCAAGTAGAACTATGAGAAGGTATAACCCAGCTAAAATAATGCGTCATCATAAAAATATATAAATGATATATGATTAGCAGTCCACTTCCTTCTCTTGGTACGGATGGATTCACACTGCCGCGTTCCGTTCCTGAGTCCGCAGCAATCGGACCCGAGACTACCTCCCCAGGTGGTTTCGGGTACGGTACGGTGATCCGTTTCGGGGAAAGATACGCAACGTTCACACTATCACAACATCAGCCAAGTGGTCCAGGGTGCGCACCCGGGACCATAGTGTGAATCCGCCCAGAGACTGTTCCACTGTGGACCAAGCTGTCCGCTTCTGAACCATCTGCCTCCGAGAGACAGCTTGTAGGCACCTCAGAATCCTCATCCATGCCACCTTCGCCAGGTGATCCGTCAGACCGAGCGGGAGGTACATCAGCAGTCGGAGAGTCATCACCCTCAACTGGAAGCTGCGAGACCCAACGTCGAGTCCTGGTAGTCCTGTTCGGGCCCCTCACAGAATGGCCAGTGACATCATCACCATCCGGGGTGGGAGTAGAAAGCGAGTCAGAAGAAACAACAGAGACACTGTCTTCATCATCCTCCGCCATAATAGGCAGGAAGTTCACACAGAGCAGCAGATTACGATGCACTACTTTGGTGCGACCAGTGACAGAGTCGCGTATCTGTGAGGTGTGGGTTGCAGGATCGCTCTTCACTACTGTGTAAACCACATTCTCCCACCTATCAGCCAACTTCCTCCGGCCTCTCCGTCTCCCCCTTGTTCGCCACCAGCACCCTGTCTCCAGCTTCAATAGGCATACCCTTTGCCCGCCTGTTCTATATCTTAGCTTGCCGCCTCTGCTCATCACCAGTGTGCCTCTCGACCAAGACCATAGCCTCCTGGAGATCCCGTTTCAGAACTTCCACATACTTGGGATAAGACACGACATCCTCATCACGGAGAGCAGACTTGAAGAGCACGTCAACAGGAAGACTAGGCACTCTACCGAACATCAAGTAAAAGGGCGGAAACCCAGTGGTCTCATGAACGGTCGAGTTATACATAAATGTCAAAGTATGCAGCATTTGGGACCAAGAATGCTTCTCACGGGGAGGGAGTGCCCTTATCATGTTCCCTAGGGTGCGGTTAAATTGCTCAACTGTCCCATTCCCCATGGGGTGGTAAGGTGTCGTACGGGACTTCTTAACACCTGAGAACTGAAGCAATGCAGCTATCAGCTCACTCTCAAAATTCGCACCCTGGTCAGAGTGGATTTGTTGAGCAAAACCATAGAAAATACATACAAAAATAGCTGGGGCACAGTTTCCTGGCAACCTGCTTAGCAGTCTGATCAGGACAAAGGAAGGCATGAGCAAGCTTAGTAAAATGGTCGGTAATCACCAAGACATTGACAGGCCTGTTCTTGGAGTCTTCAGCCGTCCAAAAGTCAATGCAGACCAGTTGCAACGGCGCAGTAGTGGTAATGCTCTCAAGCGTGGGCTTGTGGTTCCGGCGTCTTACTCACAACACACCTCTCACATCACTTGACATAGTCC
This sequence comes from Gymnoscopelus braueri, assembly GCF_963280865.1. NCBI lineage: Eukaryota > Metazoa > Chordata > Actinopteri > Myctophiformes > Myctophidae > Gymnoscopelus > Gymnoscopelus braueri. The sequence goes on along the minus strand of NW_027660642.1, from coordinate 28,728 downwards.
CTCACATCCCCTTCCACAGAACTCCAGTAAAACCTCTGCTTGACAAGATGGAGTGTTCTCTCCTGCCCTTGGTGACCAGCATCGTCATGACACCCAGGCAGGGCCTCCTCCAGCAGGGACTGGGGCACCATGTACTGGTGTTTTGTCTTCCTAGTGACCGGGTCTTTACACACCCTGTAAAGGATCCCATCCTTAACACATTGACTGCCATAGGGTTTTCTAGAACAGGCTCCCCCACTGCCAGACATTTTGACCATTCTGACTCATCTTTGAGGACTCACAGAATATCTCAAAACAAAGCTTAGAATCTCTTCTTTCATCTGAAAAAAAAGTGAGTTGATAGCATGTTCCGTTTTTTAGCTAGAGGTAGTTGAATACAGCTTGGTTTTCACCAAAAACAGACCTTTTTGTTTAGAATCAGAGTTATGAGCGTTTTAGTGAAGACACACACTTTAGAGGCATAAAAATTATTTCAAAAGTGTTTATTTATTTTGCGCCTTCATTGACATCATGTAAACAATACTTGTTTATAAAAAGAAATTTAAAAAAAATGCTTTTGATTGTACATTTATCACTGTTTCCAAAGTGCAAGCTTATTTCAGCTCATTTCAAACAACATTTTTCACTGTATTCTTTATTTTTATTTTTTTTTCTCCCAAATAATAATAAATAATAATTCAAAGTTCAAAGTGCAACATCAATACATACTCCCTGCAGTGAGGCGCGCGCGCGCACACACACACAGACACAAACACAAGCCTAACATTTTCTTTTTGTTTCAAAACAACAACGATAGCGGTCGGCAACTACACGTGAGAGGGCCTCCCTGCACTGAGGCGCGCGCACGCTGACACTGACACACACACACACACACACACACACACACACACACACACACACACACACACTCCGTGCCCAGGGACGGTGGCTCCCGGCCAGGGTCGAGCCTCCGGAGCCAGGGACCCCCGGGGGTCCCCGGTCCACCTCCGCGCCCAGGGACGGTCGCTCCCGAGGCGGGTAAGGGCGCTGGAAAAAGATGATAGCGAGGCGACCATATCACTCGGCTGATGTGTTTGGGGTCAGGAAAAGTGTAATCTCTCAAGAACAGATTCTGCTCTCCGCTTGAATCTGTCGGGGGGGTTCGTCATATCGCGTACGCACTGGCCTACAAGTGGGCGTGCCTTCAGATCAGGAAGCAGGCTGCGCTTTACCCAATCAAATGTAGTGGGCGGGATTTACGTGTGTACCGATCCTTCCCCACTAGAAACAAACCAAAACTAATTTAACAATAGCGTCCGCGGAGCAGACAAAACCACGGAAAGATATTCACATTTTAACTTGCTCTTTCATCATAGAAACAAGTGGGCTTATAACCAAAACGATCCATGTTCTCTGGGAGAAGTGGTGTTAGTGTTCCGTGTAGAAATATTGTTAGTGGGAATGAAAACATAGTCCCACCACCGGAAGTGAAAGGCTGAAGGCAGACCAAAACCCCGGTTTCCTTGCGCACGGGTGCTACATTTTCTTCCCCCCAGAGCTAAGTAAAATAGTTAAAAACAGCAGAGGGCACTGTTTTTCCTTTTTTTATTTGGCGATGGGTTCCCAGAGTGGGAAAAGTGTATACCTGCGCGTGTATGAGCATGCTCGTGCACATTACGAGCGCAAGCATGTGACGTGCACACGGATGCTTCCCCCGGGTGCTGCATGCATGCTTCCCCCGGGTGCTCCCCTCTCACTGAACACAGGCAGCCGCGCGTGCACATTACGTGCGCTAGCATGTGACGTGCACACGGATGCTTCCCCCGGGTGCTGCATGCTTCCCCGGGTGCTTCCCTCTCCCTGATCACAGGCAGCCGCTCACTGCTCGGATTAAACTTACGGTTTGATCGCGGACCCCCTGATTGACGTTATATCTTGGCTTTAGTGTTTTGTAATATTGTGTTTTGTGTGATCACTTTTTTCCCCACTTTTTTTTCAACTTCTATGTAATTTTCTTGGATGAGATTAACCCACAATGTGCCTGAGGGGGTAATCTAACGTGGACCATTAAACTCGCTCTCCTGGTTTCCATCTCCTGGCTGTTTTGATAGATGGTAGACCACTTGAAGGCATCCTGGACCTCTCCACCAGACAGCTGCTCAGACTCACGAACCAGACTCTCATACGGTTCACAGAGGAGGCGCTCACCGATGCCGTGGCCTGCAAAGGGTTCCCTGCTGAGGGCATCCGCTACCACATTCTTCGACCCAGGCACATACTTGAGATCAAAGTCATATGATGCAAGCTTGGCCACCCAGCGCTGCTCACACGCATCCAGCTTCGGCTTAGTCAGAATATGAGTTAGGGGGTTGTTATCAGTCCATGCCGTGAACACATGTCCCTTAAGCCAGTGGCTGAACTTTTCACAAACTGCCCATTTGAGAGCCAGAAACTCAAGACGGTGGGCAGGATACACACTCTGTGACTTGTTCAATGATTTACTGGCAAAAGCAATAGGACGTGCTCTGTCTTCCTCAGGAGCCACTTGTGAGAGCACAGCACCTAAACCATCTGTCGATGCATCAGTAGACAGGATGAATGGGCGGGAGAAGTCAGGGTGCGCCAGCACAACATTAGCCAGCAAGGCATCTTTCAAAGCCTGCACAGCCTCCTCACATTCAGGTGTCCAGTCCGCTGGAGCCAGTTTCCTGTACTGCCCTCTGCGTTTATCTCGGTCTTCCCTAATCCACTTCTTCCTCTTCTCCTTTGTGCCAGAGGTCAATTGGAAGAGAGGCGTTGCAATACTGGAACAATTGGGAATGTAACGCTGATACCACATCATGAGGCCAAGGAATGACTGAATCTTCTTTGGAGAAGGTGTCCGTCCATCAGGAAGCATCAGGTCTGCTTTCATGACATTAGCAATGGCCTCAACTTTGGCAGGGTCCGTAGATACACCTCTGCTGTTGATGACATGACCGAGGAAATGGACAGACCGACGCAGCAGATGACACTTTTTAGGTGCCAATTTGAGGTTGTGTGCACGCAGCCGCTGGAACACCATCTCAAGACACTCCAAGGCCACGTCCTCACTGGGCGCAAAGACCATCACGTCGTCCAGGTAGCAGAGTAGAGAAAGGAAGTTCTGGTCCCCAAAGGTGCTCATCATCATCCTCATGAAACTGGCAGGACTATGGCACAAGCCTTGAGGGAAACGATTATACTCGTAAAGACCAGTAGGTGAGGAAAAAGCAGTAAACTTTTTGTCATCTTCATGCAGCGGAACATTATAAAATCCAGAAGTGAGATCCATCGTGCTGAAGAGTGCATTACCCCCCATGGCCACGAGGCAGTCAGCCTGGTGTGGAAGCGGGTAAGCATCCTTGACTGTGCGGGCATTGAGCCAGCGGAAATCAGTGCAAACTAGAAAAAGTGCTCCTCGGAGCACAGGTCTCCGCCAGGTCAGGTACGTTATTGTGGCCTCCTGGTGGCGCTATAATAGGCCAATGTGAAAAGGGTGCCATTTGTTCAAGGTCTTTTCACTGCAATCGGACACTGCATTCATGATTTGAGGCATTTTGTTCCAAAAATATGTTTGCAAAATTAGACCTGCTGGTGGCGCTATAACAGGCCAATGTGAAAAGGGTGGCATTTCTTCGTCGGCCTAATAGAAATCTGCGTGTGAAATTTCACGGAAATCGCAAGCTGCGTTCATGATTTGAGGCATTCTGTTCAAAACGGAACAATCCTGCAAACTTTGGAAGCCAATCTTAGGCAATCAGGATGGAATATGGGAAATCGGAAAAATCCGTGTTGATCACATGACTATAGAGATACTGTGTACCGATTTGTGTGATGTTTGGCCAAAATCTGTAGGAGTAGTATCAATAAATGTGTTTTGCACATATCGGCCTCCTGGTGGCGCTATAACAGGCCAATCTGAAAAATTGGGGCCAGAGGTTCTGAGTTGGCATCCAGGGAGTGTGCGTGCACAGTTTCGCAGCGGCCGTGCCAACGGTGCCAGAGATTAGCTGCTAACGGACGGACAGGACGGACACACGGACGTACGGACGGACGTACGGACGGACAGGGGGTAAAACATACTCTCTCGCCATGCCTTTCGGCCTGGCGGAGACAATGATCAGATCCCCAGATTCTTCTTCCACACGAGGACCAGAGGGGAAGCAAACTCGCTCTTCGACTTCCTGATGATGGTCCATTGGTCAGTGAGTTTACCGTTGAACTTCATAGAAAGAGACTGGTTAGGGCAATTTCGCACAAACATCATGGCCACTTCCTTGCTAATATTGTCCATTGTCCTCCCTAGACGTCGAAGACTCATCTGCTACATCCGCAGCCCTATTGATACGCACCCAATAATCAACAGGGGCCTCATGGGGTTCAGGCAAGGTGTTGTAAAAATCCAACATAGGTATACAGGAATATGAAATGTCACTGAAGTGCTGCTTCAGGATGGTATAGATCGAATCAGATTGGTGGACAATGTCAATGGAGGGATCGCTGCATAATCCAATCCTGACAACGTCTTTGGCTCTTCCCATAAGCCTAATGAGTATCTCATCTGACTGCTCAGTGACAACAGTATTCCTCCTCCTCAGATATGCGGACACCAGCTCAATCCACTCATGAATAGAACATCTGTCAGCACCATCGCCACGGAAGACAGGTGGCTCTCTGGTGTCAGACTTCATGACTAGACTGAGCTGAGAAAGGTCAAGTGTAACCTGGTTGGAAGACTGCCCGAGCATCTGTGTCGCACAGTAGCGGGGGCGGCCATAGCTGAGTGGTTAGTGAGCCCGTCTAGGGAGCCAGAGGCCCTGGTTGCCCCAGGTACGATTCCAGGCCACGCCAGCATATGTGTCGATGAAATGAAATTTGTCCCTGAGCAAGACTCTTAACCCCTAATTGCTCACAGGCCCTCATTGGAAACAAGCCCGCAAGGACTTTCATGAACGCCCTGTTAAAAGGAATTATCCTTATCCTTAGCCATCACCATGGAGCTCTGCAGCATGGCTGGGCGATGACCCGTAGACATGAGGTGGTGTAGCATAGCTGATGGAAGGGCCGTAGAAATGGGGCTGTGTAGCATGGGTGGGAGAAGGGTTGTAGGCATGGGGCTGTGTAGCATGGGTGGGAGAAGGGTTGTAGGCATGGGGCTGTGCAGCATGGCTGGGAGAAGGGTTGTAGACATGGGGCTGTGTGGCATGGCTAGGAGGAGGGCAGTAGACATGGGGCTGTTTAGCATGGCTAGGAGTAGGGCAGTAGGCATGGGGCTGAGCAGCATGGCTGGAAGAAGGGTTGTAAATATAGGGCTGAGCAGCATGGCTGGGAGAAGGTTCGTGGGCATGGGGCCGAGTGACATAGCTGGGAGAAGGTTCGTGGGCATGGGGCTGAGTGGCATGGCTGGGATAAGGTTCGTGGGCATGGGGCTGAGTGACATGGCTGGGATAAGGTTCGTGGGCATGGGGCTGAGTGACATGGCTGGGATAAGGTTCGTGGGCATGGGGCCGAGTGACATGGCTGGTAGAAGGGCTGTGGGCATGGGGCTGAGTGACATGGCTGGTAGAAGGGCTGTGGGCATGGGGCTGAGTGACATGGTGGGTAGAAGGGCTGTGTGTCTGTGTTGTGTTGTTGCTATATGATAAGTCAAAAGACTTTGGTGCATTGTCCTGACTACTGTGTGGCTGTGCATGTGTCAAAGCACCAAATTGTTTAAATGCATCGTTTGTATCAACATTACCATCATGAAAGGGAGTGGAAAAGGGCAGGGCAGCCTCAACATCACCAGTAAATAACACATGTTCACTAACATCTTGTGAACCAACTGTTCCTGGTTTAACTGAAACATCAGGTAAAGACCTGTCCCCTTTACTCCCCTCTGACATCACTGATCAGGTACACACAATGCACTTTAAAAAAAGCACACAAATATATAAATGCCCAATGTAATAATAATATCAATATGGCAAAAAAACATCCAATATTGAGCAAAACTATTTCAGAGGACCTGTCGTCATGTAGGCGCAGCAGCAGTTGATGATGACTAGCAATTAAGCTGATCTTCTTGAACTCACGGAGTCACGGCACCAGTTGTAACCCGCTAGTTCGGTCTGCTGCTCAGAAGAACCACACAATGCTTTGCCTCTGTTCACCATTTATTTGTAGACACTGGTGGGGACAGACAACATGTTCATGTCAGACATGGCAACATGGGTACAATACTCCAGCTCCGTTGCTCATGGAATCCAACACGGAAGCAAGGATTAATTAAACACACATAATGAATGTAAATGTAAATATAGGCACACTGTACCCAACAAACAGTAACATTTAAATTCCCATTGAAAACGTTTCTCATACATTCTGAATACAAAACCCCTCAAAACACACACCTGGTGGGGACAGACAACATGTTCATGTCAGACATGGCAACATGGGTACAATACTCCAGCTGTACACAAACACAATAACATTCAATTATTACAGGCTAAATGCAATGCCTCAAATGATACAAGTCAACTTAAATCAACTCTTGCACATCCCTATGTTAAACAGTGTGTACAGATTACAGTTCATACAGGAATATAACACTTTATATGATAGAAATGGAGCGGAGTTATAAACACCAGCATACCGTTGCTCATGGAATCCAACACGGAAGAAAGAGCAACGTCACGTGCGCACATTTGACCACAGTGAATTGTGGGACCACCAGCGAGCGCTTTTGTTCAGACAATGTATTATAGAGAAAATAGAATTAACAAAATATCTAGAGGGTGCATTATGTTGTCAATAAGCTACATTTTGACGAACTTCATCAAATAAAATAAATGTAAAATAACTCCTGTTACACAGTTTCCCTGCAATCAAGCCAATGGTGCCGGAGATTAGCTGTCCATAGACAGAATGACAGTGATAGTATAGAGTCCTGTTGAAGAGGTTAAGCCTGATTTATTCTTCATCGTATGACATAAATGAAGCATTACTCTATTGGCTTTGCCACCCAGATCAATTGACGGTTGTGTTTCTCTCAGTGTGTGGCCATTTTCCTCTGAACACCAGGATAGTTGGAGGTGAAGACACCAGGATAGTTGGAGGTGAAGACGCTCCACAAGGGAGCTGGCCCTGGCAGGTCAGTTTACACAGTATACACAGACCACGTGGTGGTCACTACTGTGGAGGATCTCTTATTAACAAGGAATGGGTGCTGTCAGCTGCTCACTGCTTCTCAAGGTGGGATATTATTATCAGCAAGAGATCCGCTACTCTCCCAAGACCAGTTCATTAATAATTGCAAAAAGAAAGTGAATATTGTGCTAATTATGGATTGTCTTTTTTCTTTACTCTTAGTAATAGCGCAGCTGGTCTCACTGTTTATCTGGGTCGGCAGAGTCAAGAACTAGTCAACCCTAACGAGGTCTCTCGGTCGGTTAGCCAGGTCATCCGCAACCCCAACTACAACAATGCTACTAAGGATAATGACATCGCTCTTCTGAAACTTGCATCGCCGGTGACTTTTACACGCTATATCCGACCAGTCTGCCTGGCAGCATCGGGGAGCACCTTCTACAGTGGCATCAACAGCTGGATCACTGGCTGGGGCAATATTGGAAGGGGTGGTGAGTATAGTGAAGTCAAAACAAAGTCCATTTTGTTTGTAGCATTTCATACCGGGTGAATTAAATAACAACAAAACAACAAGCCATACAGCCCCCCACACACGTACCCCTGCACACACACACACACCCACCCACCCACCCACCCACCCACCCACACACACACACACACACACACACACACACACACAGCATTTATGAAGTCAACCATTCCGATTATATCACATTTATCTTTATCTTGTGATTGAGATAGATTTAGATAGATTAATATGTTTATCTCAGTGCCTGATGATCTGGTTTGGTTTACAGGTAGTGAGCAGGTCAGAGTAGTTAGGAGCTAACCCATTTAAAGCCATGTATCTTATAAATGGTGCAGTACAGAAAGAGAGGATGGGAGATATGTTCATATCAGGTAGTCATCACCGTTATGCAGCGGGTCAGTTGACTGTGATTAAAGAAAACCTTTGCTCATGAAACTAACTTTGTGTCTCCCTAGTTCCCCTCCCTTCCCCCAAAAACCTCCAGGAGGTGGAGGTTCCAGTGGTGGGGAACAGACAGTGTAACTGCAACTATGGAGTGGGCCGCATCACTGACAATATGATCTGTGCTGGACTTAGTGCTGGAGGGAAGGACTCATGTAAGGTGGGGTGCTCCTTCCATTCCGACATCTCACTACTCCGACTAGTGGCTTCCGCATGCGGTTAGGGTTAGGGTTAGGGTTAGGTATAGGGTTCGTCAACGTCGGAAAGGCGACATGTCGGAAAGGAGAAATGCACCCCAGGTGATCATATGAATGGTTGTGTTCATTGTGAGTATTTCCTCCTGCAAATATCTCATTGTTTTAATGCAGTATGCGTTTCCCTGCAGGGAGATTCAGGAGGCCCAATGGTGAGCAAAGAAGGTGTCCGCTGGATTCAGTCTGGAATAGTGAGCTGGGGTGAGGGTTGTGCCCGGCCTAATTTCCCTGGAGTCTACACCAGAGTGTCTCAGTACCAGTCTTGGATCAACAGTCAGATCAGCAGCGACAAGCCAGGATTTATCACCTTCACCTCCTCTGGGACTAACAGTGACCTGAGCGTCACCTGTACTCAGTGTAAGTCCTAAAACAGAACACAGACATTTAACTGCTGAGTGTCAGCAGACTGTCTACAGTGACACACCTTTTTACCTTTACCTACATGGTGAACATTTGCTGCATGCAGCCTATGCTATTTTCCCATTCATTCAGTTGTTCAAATTCACACATATGAGCTACAAAGCATTGTAGATTGGCTATTTTCAGCAAAGAGATTCTTTTTAGAAGAACTGGTATAGAGTCCTGTTGAAGTGGTTAAGCCTGATTTATACTTCATTGTATGATTAAATGCAACTGCAGCACCCAATGCAACTACAAAACCAGTCAATGCAACTACAGTGCCGGTCAATGGAACTTCATCACATTGCCAACGCAACAACATCTCCAGACAATGAAACCACAGCACAAGTTCATTCAGCCTCGGTACCATTCAATGCTACTACAGCACCAGTAAACATAACATTATCACAAGTAAATATAACAACATCACCAATAAATATAACTATGGTCCCATTAAACGCAACACCATCACTCAATGCAACTACAGTACCAGTTAAAGCAACTACAGATGCAACCACAACACCAGCTAATGCAACTACAACCCCAGTCAATGCAAAATCACCTACTATAAATGCAACTACAGCAGCAGTAAACCTAACATCAATGGTCAATGCAACTAGAGTGCCGGCTAGTTCAACTACATCACGTGGGTCAAAGCAATATTGCCATTAAAGGGCAAGAATACTTTGTTAGAGGTTTGGGTTGTGTATTTACCTTGCCATGATGACAAGTTGACATCAAACAAAGTTGATTCAAAAGTTATTCAATATAGAACATCACCAAACCCAGAACTGTGTTTTTTTTTTAAATAAAAATATTAACTTCCTGTTGATTTTGCTCTTTTTATTAAGAGGAAAACCCGGACTGGATCCGTGGATCCGGATCCAGCTCTTCAAATAGCCAAATCAGCAGAGAGTTGACATTTTTATTAAACAGTACTGGGTTTGGTGATGTTCTATATTGTCTGAATCAGTGTTGTCTGTGTTCGTTTACGTGCTAAAATAGTGACTTTGAGAGCTGTTTTACTGTACAATGTAAGTCAATGAGGAACATATTTTGAATGATCAATTTCTAATCGAGCAATTATTCTTCTTGTCCACCTTTGGAGTTACACCATGACAAGGTAACTACACAACCCAAACCTAAATGCAACTACATCATCATTTGATTCAACGTCATTACCAGGTAAAAAATCACCACCATTAATTGATGCCTCTTCACCAAAAAAAGCCAACATATGTCAACGTCACCGTCAATCTATTTAACTTACAATTCACTAATTAATCAGAGTAATTGTGACTTCTTCGAAATACTGTAGTTTGCTTTCTAGTTACCAGTAACAACTAAAAAGCACATTGAATTTGAATCTTTACTATAACTTCAGAAACATAAGAAACAGTAGAAAAAGTGCTCCTCGGAGCACAGGTCTCCGCCAGGTCAGGTAGGTTATCGTGGCCCCCTGGTGGCGCTATAATAGGCCAATGTGAAAAGGGTACCATTTCTTCTTAGGCCTTTGATGGCAATCGGACACTGCATTCATGATTTGAGGCATTTTGTTGAAAAAAAAAATGTTTTGCTAAATTAGACCTGCTGGTGGCGCTATAACAGGGCAATGTTGAAAGGGTGGCATTTGTTCCCCGACGTAGTGCAAATGGGCGTGCAAAGTTTCACCGCAATCGGATGCTGCGTTCATGATTTGCAGCATTTTGTTCAAAATGGGCCACTCCTGCAAACTTTAGATGTCAATTTTAGCCAATCAGGATGGAATATGAAAAATCAAACAGATTCCTCTTGATCACATGACTATAGAGATCATGTCTACCGATTTGCGTGAAATTTGGATAAAATCTGAAGGAGTAATCAAATAAAAATAATAGTTTTATATAAGTCGGCCTCCTGGTGGCGCTATAAAAGGCAGATATGAAAAATGCAGGGCAAAGGTTTTTCCTTGGCCTCTAGGGAGTGCAGATACAAAGTTTTACACTGATTGGTGTTGTTTTAGGTAAAAACACAAATCGGCCTGTTATAGCGCCACCATGAGGCTGATTTGAAAATGTTCAAGTGGCGTTTCTTCCTCGGCCTAGTGGGAATGTATTTGCAAAAGTTTGCGGAAATTGCACGCTGTGTTCATGATTTGAGGCATTTTGTTCAAAACGGAGTACTCCTGCAAACTTTGGAAGCCATTCTTAGCCAATCAGGATGGAATATGAAAAATCTGAAAGACCTGTTTTGTTTAATGACTATAGAGATACTGTGTACCGATGTGTGTGATGTTTGGATAAAGTCTCTAGAAGTCTAGAGTTTTGCAAAAAGCGGCCTGCTGGTGGCGCTATAACAGGCGCATGTGAAATATTTGGGGCAGAGGTTCTGAATTGGCATCCAGGGAGTATGTGTGCACAGTTTCGCTGCGATCAAGGATATGGTGCCGGAGATTAGCTGGTCACAGACGGACACACACACACACACACACACACACACACACACGGACGGACGAACAGGGGGCAAAACATACTCCTTCGCCATGCCTTTCGGCCTGGCGGAAACAAAAATACATTTTGGGGGTGAACTATCCCTTTAAGGGTGCTACAAAAAAGCCCTAGAACACCTCGAACAGTTTGAATTAGTTGACATTTTCTACATCTTGTCTAAAAGTAATTCAGTTCTACTGATGTACTGAGCTTGGACCTCTTTTGTTGCTGCTTGTGGCTATTTTTTTTAACGTATTTACTGCTAATATAAAGAGGATGGACACTGGTGCTCCTTACATCTGGACCTCTCATACATAATAGTTGGTCTAAGTATCTAGCTCTGGTAGAGATGTTAACCTGCTTCCTGTACATCCATCTCTGCATCTATTAATTTGAATGGTCCACATCTATTTCCATTAGCTGAACCACTGTGGTTGTATTCTCTCTGTCTGTCTCTGTGCTTCTGATGGTTGTAGCATCTGGGACCAGCTGTATGGAGACAGATAAAGACATCACTGTATCTTTTATTCACAATAGTGATGGATATGTGGACTTAGCTTACATGTGCCCAGAGATAATTTAGTGGCTGAGATGTGACCCTACGTTAATTTCCTCTACCGTTCCTCGCTTAACCCATTAAGACTGGGAAGGGAACGCATCTAAGTCATTTTAAGATGTCTTTGGTTATTCAAAAATCATGACATTTTTTGCAAATCTTATTATATAATCATATTATATATTTTTTAAAGCAAATGATTTTTTACTCAAATCTTTGCTTCTGGAACAACATATTTTGAGATGGGGGTCCGCGGCCAAATACATATCATTTTCGGGGCCCTTGACATGAAACAGTTAGCAACATACGTTTTTTTTTCAAAAAAACTGTTAGGATTTAGAAGACATTTGTCTTGGGGCGGCAGTGGCTTAGGGGTAGAGTGGCCGGTAGAGCGGCCGGATGGGAACCCAATTCGATCCCAGGCTCCCCCAGAGTTAGTGTTGAAGTGTCCTTGAGCAAGACGCCATGCAAGGCACCAACCGATGAGCAGGTTGGTGCCTTGCATGGTTTCCTCCGCCATCGTTGTATGAATGTGTGGGTGAATGTAATGCACAATCTATGTAAAGCGCTTTGGATAAAAGCGCTATGTAAATGCACCATTTACCATTTGTAGAATCCCCAGAAGCAAAGATTTGAGTTAAAAATGTTCGCTTTGAAAAATATATATTCCAAGATTTGCACAAATCTTCACGATTTTAAAAGAAATAGCCAAAGAAATCTAAAAATGACACACTAATGTGTTCCCGGGTTAAACTGTCTACAGCTCATCTAATGTGTGTTTCATTGTAAAAACAACAAACCCAACAAAAAAAAAACTAGTGAAAATAGTCGATCTACAAGCTCACAACGCGTTGCTATCTAAAAAGGTGTGAGATTGTAGATCGGCTATTTTCACAAGAAAGTATGTCATACATAAAAAACAACTACTCTCAAAAGCATTTCATGTTATTGTTTAAAAATTGCACATGTCTGAATTAACAGGGTCATGTTTTGTACAATGCTATTTAAATGTAAACTTTGATGAGTGGGGTTTCAACCGTGGACCTTTGGCACATGAGGCTAACACTGTCTTGATCAAGCTATTCAATCCACAGCCTTAGTCAGTGAAAAAGGAGAATCCAACAAAACAAAACAAAAGAGGGAATGAAGTACGTCATACATTGAAAATAACTACTCTCAATAAGGGTTTCATTTAACAATTGCACGTTTATTCATTGATACAGTCATGTCGTGTGCAATGCAATTGAGATGAAGTCTGCATGAGTTGGGATTTGGACCGGCGATCCTGTGGTTTCAAGGCAGATGATTAAGCGATCAAGCTATTGGACCAACAGACCTGAATTGGTGAAAAGGGACTTCACGCACGACACACTTTCACGCAAATTGCTCAGAAATCCTGGGTTTAAATGTTTTTCAAACTGCTCAATATGGCGTAAAATCTGAGGGCGGAGCTCACTGGTCAAAGTCATAGATGTGTTCCTCATGAGTCAAGGCATATGTGTAAGCAAGTTTCACGGCTGTCGGCCAAACGAGGCATGACTTTTGCCTGTTTAAAGTTTGCATTTTCAAAAAATTGCTATAGCGCCCCCCTTTGACCAATTGGAGTAAGATTAGTTTCAGTGATACTTGGAATGACCCTCTATATTATTGCAAAGTTTCAAACAAATGTGAGTCTGCATGTATGTGTTAGGGGCAGACGAATAATTTTCATAAAACTGCAATATTCATTGGCTTATAAAAGCTTAACGTTTTCACTTATGGAAAATCCGCTTGCTCATGTCTGTCGGCATAGGTCCAAAGTTCATGTGTAGACAGTTTCGTGCAGATTGCTCAAATATCCCAGGAGGAGATAGATTTTTACTGTTTTTCATATAATTCAAAATATTGGGAAATCTAAAGGTCAAAGGTCAAAAGTCATGAATATGAAAGTTGTTAGGCTTGAGGAGACGCATGTGTGTATCGAAGTTTCATGGCTGTAGGTCAAACAGGGCATGAGTTGTACCTGTTCAAAGTTGGCATTTTTCAATTGATTGCTACAGCGCCACCCTTTGGCCAATGGTTGTGAGTTTCGTTTCTTAGCCGTTTGGCATAGCCCTCTACCATATTGCCAAGTTTCGTAAAAAGTGACGACACGGTTGGGCCAGAACTGAAAAAACGGCAGAAGAACGCCTACAATCTCAATAAGGCTTCGAGCCTGATAGGCCTCAAAACCTTAATAATGTCACACCCCTTTCTGTTGTGATGTGATATAAATAAATATAATAAATAAATAAATAGACTTATAACATCACACACCTTGGTTTACACCTCAGTCTTCTATTTCATCAAATTCAGCTCAGCTGCTTGTATGACCTGTCCCCTTGTTATCATGTGTTCTTAAATGTTTTTCTCTTGTTTTGTCTCTGTTGTGTGTTTGAATATGGCAGCTTGTTCCAGTTATCTCGGTATAAAGGATGACCTGGTGCCGGACGACAACATGACAGCCTCCAGTGCGTATAAGTCATGGATCGAGCAGGGCACTAAATGGTACCCCTTCTTTGGCCGCCTGGACGAAGGAGGCAGAAGAAATGCCTGGTCTGCTGGCACCAATGATAGGTCTCAGTGGTTACAGGTAATGATAGGTCTCAGTGGGGTAGGGAAGGATGGAGCACATGGAGAATAGTGAAAATGGTTGATGAAAATAGTATCTACTAATGCTTTTCAGGGGCAAATTAAATAAAAAGGCCTATAGGGACAGTTAGACTCTGGCATTGCCAGTGTTCATTATAACAACTGTAAGATTGTGTATATAATAATAATAATAATAATAATAATAATAATAATAAGTGTAATAATAATAATAATAATAATAATAATAATAATAATAATAATAATAATAGGGGTAATAATAATAATAATAATAATAAATATAGCTGCAAGCAGCAATAAGCGGTTTCGAGGGATAAGGCAGAGACAGGAAGAGGCAGGCAGACAGGCAGACAGTGAGAGAGAGACAGACAGGCAGACAGTGAGAGAGAGACAGACAGGCAGACAGGCAGACAGTGAGAGAGAGACATACAGGCAGAAAGACAGACAGGCAGAGAGAGAGAGAGACAGACAGACAGACAATGAGAGAGAGACAATGAGAGAGAGACAGACAGACAGGCAGACAGACAGACAGTGTGAGAGAGAGACACACAGGCAGACAGACAGACAGACAGACAGACAGACAGACAGACAGACAGTGAGAGAGAGGCAGACAGGCAGACAGGCAGACAGACAGACAGGCAGACAGTGAGAGAGAGGCAGACAGGCAGACAGGCAGACAGTGAGAGAGAGGCAGACAGGCAGACAGACAGACAGACAGTGAGAGAGAGAGAGGCAGACAGACAGACAGACAGACAGACAGGCATACTGTGAGAGAGAGAAAGACAGGCAGACAGACAGACAGGCAGACAGTGAGAGAGAGGCAGACAGGCAGACAGACAGTGAGAGAGAGGCAGACAGGCAGACACAGACAGACAGACAGACAGACAGACAGGCAGACAGACAGGTAGACAGTGAGAGAGAGGCAGACAGGCAGACAGACAGGCAGACAGACAGTGAGAGAGAGGCAGACAGACAGACAGACAGACAGTGAGAGAGAGGCAGACAGACAGAAGACAGACAGACAGGCAGACAGACAGACAGAGAGACAGACCGACAGACAGGCAGGCAGACAGTGAGAGAGAGGCAGACAGACAGACAGACAGACAGACAGGCAGGCAGACAGTGAGAGAGAGGCAGGCAGGCAGAGAGACAGACAGACAGGCAGACAGGCAGACAGGCAGACATGTCTGCATGAGGTGGGATTTGAACAGGCGACCCTGTGGTTCCAAGGCAGATGATTAAGCGATCAAGCTATTGGACCAACAGACCTGGACTGGTGAAAAGGGACTTCACACACGACACACTTTCACGCAAATTGCTCAGAAATCTTGGGTTTAAATGTTTTTCAAACTGCTCAATATAGCGTAAAATCTGAGGGCGGAGCTCACTGGTCAAAGTGATAGATGTGTTCCTCATGAGTCAAGGCACATGTGTAAACAAGTTTCACGGCTGTCGGCCAAACGAGGCATGACTTTTGCCTGTTTAAAGTTTGCATTTTCAAAAAATTGCTATAGCGCCCCCCTTTGACCAATTAGAGTAAGATTGGTTTCAGTGATACTTGGAATGACCATGTACATGAACATGTATGTGTTAGGGGCAGATGAATAATTTTCATAAAACTTCAATATTCATTGGCTTATAAAAGCTTAACGTTTTCACTTATGGAAAATCCGCTTGCTCACGTTTGTCGGCATTGGTCCAAAGTTCATGTGTAGACAGTTTCGTGCAGATTGCTCAAAAATCCCAGGAGGAGTTAGATTTTTACTGCTTTTCATATAATTCGAAATGGTGGGAGATCAAAAGGTCAGAGGTCAAAAGTCAGACTGTGAAAGTTGTTCGGCATGAGGAGACGCATGTGTGTATCGAAGTTTCATGGCTGTAGGTCAAACAGGGCATGAGTTGTACCTGTTCAAAGTCAATTGAGTAAAATAGCGCCACCCTTTGGCCGATAGTTGTGAGTTTCGTTTCTTCGCCATTTGGCATAGCCCTCTACCATATTGCCGAGTTTCGTAAAAAGTGACCACGCTGTTAGGCCAGAACTGCCAAAAACGGCGGAAGAAGAATAGTGAAAGCCAAGAGATGCAATAAGGCTCCGAGCCTGATAGGCCTCGAAACCTTAATAATAATAATAATAATAATAATAATAATAATAATAATAATAATAATAATAATTTGATTATTTATAAAGTACTTATCGATATAAGTTTACTAAATGATTTAGATACAAGCGAATCATTATATCTGGGTAGCTCAGTCGGTAGAGTCTCATGCATTGTAGCAAGGATAGACTCTCGCGTTCTCGGCCGATACCCACAATAAGCCTCTCTGACCTAATTACAAATGAAGAGATAAAATAGATAAAAATTATGACACAGTGTTTTTCAATATGTTTGTATGCAGGTGGATCTGGGGAGTTCTAAAAATATCACAGGCATCATCACCCAAGGAGGCGGTTTTGTTACATCACATTGGGTCACATCCTTCAAAGTGTCCCACAGTGATGATGGACAGTCCTGGACTGTCATCAAAGATACCAACGGATCACATAAGGTCAGAGCTGGAGTTTATTAGTCGTTGCTGAAGTGTAGGCCTATTCTTGTGGTTTGCTGCTCTGCTCTGTCTGTCTGTCTGTCTGTCTGTCTGTCTGTCTGTCTGTCTGTCTGTCTGTCTGTCTGTCTGTCTGTCTGTCTGTCTGTCTGTCTGTCTGTCTGTCTGTCTGTCTGTCTGTCTGTCTGTCTGTCTGTCTGTCTGTCTGCTCTATGCAGCCCCTCAAGTGTCTGCAATGAGCAACACTTGAGTTTGCCCAATGTTGGCAGCAGAGCATGTGAGCGTAGCAGCAAGGTTTTTAACCCATTAAGACCTGAGGACCCGATTCTACAAATGGCTTCTAAATCCTAACAGTTTTGTTTGGAGTCTTGTGTTCAGTCAGTGGCCTAATAGGCCTATGGCCTCCTCCGACAAACATTTTCCACCTTTTGGTTGAAAATAAAAAACTATACCTTGTTGGTAAATTTGAACTTTTTCTGTTTTATTACCCTTCAGCTAGAAACTTTAACCATTGATTGATTGATTGATTGATTGATTGATTGATTGATTGATTGATTGATTGATTGATTGATTGATTGATTGATTGATTGAATACTTTATTAACAGTTTGCAATTTGTACAGAGGTACAGTTTACAATGATTGTTAAAAGGACAACACAAAAGGGCTTGTTTCAATTGGGGTCCTGTGTATTTAATTAATTAAATAATAATAGTTAAATAATGCATTATTATTTTAAATGTTACAGAAAGTCTTCTGTAGGCTAACTAGGCCTAAGCATTAGGCCTAGATTATTATATTATAGTTATATTTTAGGCTACATTATTACCTGGGCTAGTAATTGATATAATTAATAAATAACAACATCTGAGCTATTCTAAATGCTCCAGAAAAGAACACACTGGAAACGAAGGTCTTCAGGCAATACCGATGTGTTTGATTATAGCCACTCAGCTTTTCTTATTTTTTTCTTTGTTGCTTTTTGTGACTTTTTATTTCCTTTTTGCTGCTGAGCGGACGGACTTGAGCGAGCGGGCGCTGTGGACGTTCAAATGAAGTTGAGCGATAGAGTGGGTTGGAGTGGAGCGTGGGGATGGCCACACCCCCCACACCACCCCATGACCGATTAGCGAGCGAGAAAACTAACCTATAGAACCCTGAATGGGAATTCAGCCCGCTCCACTCAGCTCATATGCTCTGGTTGGCACCACCATACTTTACATCTGTTCTTGATAGAATAGTGTGACTGGCTGTAACTTGCTGTGCTCTGATTGGCTGCCATTCTCTACCCATGTCCAGATCTTCATTGGTAACTGTGACAATCAGACCCACAAGAAGAACATGTTTGAGTCGCCCATGACCAGCCAGTATGTGCGTGTTCTGCCATGGACGTGGGAGGAACATATCACCATGAGAATAGAGCTGCTGGGCTGTGAGGACACCCACTATAGTGTTTCCATTTAAGCTCAAATTCAGTTATTTTATGCATATTTTCACCAACTCTCAATGCATCTCAGTCCATGCTAATCCATCTACATGTGACATGTGACATGTCATAGATATGTGTTTTCATCTACATGTGACATAATGTTCTTCTCTGCAACCATGTCATTATAGGCGAACACTTTCTCTCTTTTTCCCCCACAAATCCCAACGATAGTGGATCCACTATATTTGGTCATTTGGAAATGGGGCTTAAGTTGCAACTTTTTGCCACTGGGGATGGCAAACTTTTATGCTACCCCCAATTATTCTATATATATTTTCCCCTTAAATGACACCTCTGCTTCTTACCTCCTGACCCCTCCGCCCTGCCTTCCTCCTCCACATCCTCCTCTTCGTTCTCATTTTGAGTCACTTCTGCACTGCCTTGCCAGCAAAGATCACCCCCCCCCATTCCCCGTCTCCCCAGCCTTCCATTCCCCTTCTCCCCAGCCTTCATTCCCCATCTCCCCAGCCTTCATTCCCCCTCTACCCAGCCTTCCATTCCCCCTCTACCCAGCCTTCATTCCCCCTCTACCCAGCCTTCCATTCCCCTTCTCCCCAGCCTTCATTCCCCCTCTACCCAGCCTTCATTCCCCCTCTACCCAGCCTTCATTCCCCCTCTACCCAGCCTTCCATTCCCCCTCTACGCAACCTTCATTCCCCCTCTACCCAGCCTTCCATTCCCCCTCTCCCCAGCCTTCATTCCCCGTCTCCCCAGCCTTCATTCCCCCTCTACCCAGCCTTCATTCCCCCTCTACCCAGCCTTCCATTCCCCCTCTCCCCAGCCTTCATTCCCCGTCTCCCCAGCCTTCCATTCCCCCTCTCCCCAGCCTTCATTCCCCCTCTACCCAGCCTTCCATTCCCCCTCTCCCCAGCCTTCATTCCCCCTCTACCCAGCCTTCATTCCGCCTCTCCCCAGCTTTCATTCCCCCTCTCCCCAGCATTCATTCCCCCTCTCCCCAGCCTTCATTCCGCCTCTACCCAGCCTTCATTCCCCCTCTCCCCAGCCTTCATTCCCCCTCTACCCAGCCTTCATTCCCCCTCTCCCCAGCTTTCATTCCCCCTCTCCCCAGCCTTCATTCCCCCTCTCCCCAGCCTTCATTCCGCCTCTACCCAGCCTTCATTCCCCCTCTCCCCAGCCTTCATTCCCCCTCTACCCAGCCTTCATTCCCCCTCTCCCCAGCCTTCATTCCCCCTCTCCCCAGCCTTCATTCCCCCTCTCCCCAGCCTTCATTCCCCCTCTCCCCAGCCTTCATTCCCCCTCTCCCCAGCCTTCATTCCCCCTCTACCCAGCCATCCATTCCCCCTCTCCCCAGCCTTGAAGGGTGGTGGGGAGGGTCAGCTTTGCATCGGCTCTAGCTCCAAGGTCAAAGATCAAAGAGTAGATTTTACGCGCTTCATCTATTCATTCAGTTTATGAATCAACCAGTAAATGAATAAAACTAATCAACCCATGCATTTGTTGTATCAGTGAGTCCATATTTCATAGCTATATGATTGCTTTAGGGAGGAAAGACACACACATTTATCATATTTCATAACAGATATTTGTATCATTATCAGTGTGGAAAACAATGTTGTACTTTATTACAATAGAGCTCCTTAAAACCATGATAGCAACATGGTCAGTCCAATTTTGCTGGATCTGTGATCATGTATCTTTTCTCAATAATAAATATACATATTCACATATACTTACATGATCAAATATTCACATATTATAGTTACATAGATATGATATCATATTATGATATATAATGTTATAATAATATAATAATATTATATTGTAATATTATGTATATAACTACTGGTCCATGTGGTTCCATTTGTACACTCTCAGAGTTACATTAACACAGAGGATATTATTGTGTAGATTAGTGTCCCACCTAGAGATTAAAACAAATGATATTAAATGGGTGTGTGGCCTTACTTGTCTAATGCATTTCATACTGGGGATCTTTGAAATGACAAAGGTTGATAATCTGGTATAAGGTAACATGATATTTTTAACTACTGTCTGTAATGAGGTTGAGATGCCAACTTAACACACCTGTCTATAGGAGGCATTTAAGAAGATGAGAATAGAATATAACTGACTGACTGACTGACTGACTGACTGACTGACGTCTGACTGACTGACTGACTGACTGACTGACTGACTGACTGAATGAATGAATGAATGAATGAATGAATTTAGAAATTTAGACAACATTTTAGGTGTAACTGTGTAAGGCCCGGCAGTGTGTGCTCTGTAAAAAGGCCCATCTATGGTCCTGAATGCAAAAGATATTGCTCAAATACCTTGCAGGATTGGACCTGGCAAATTTTCATATTGTTTTTCAGAAAAGGATGCACACAGACAGAACTGAAGGCAGGGAACAGGCAGAAGTATCTGGTATCCATGTATTTAATGTCGACTTATATTTAATTGTGTCGTGGGTTTTATAAAAACTGAACCAATGAAACGTATGAACAAGAACATGTGACTAAATAACATTCGTTATAACGTTATTTTTTTCCATTTCCTGAAAAGTAATGCTTTTGGAAAGACAAGTTTTCCACCCGACAGCTACACACGCACGCACGCACGCACGCACACACACAGACACACTAAGGCTGTCACGATTACAAATTCAACTTGATGATTAATTATCACTCAAATAATTGCTTTTAACGATTTAATTGTGTGTTTGGCATTGAACATTGGAACATATGAACACAAAAAATATTTCTGTTTATCTTTTAGACTTCATTATAAAAACATGCACAGGGCAGATATGACAAATAACTTAAATATACTAAGAAATAATTTACATATTTAATCATTTTATTCATGTAAAAATAGCAGAAATAGCTGATCTAGAAGCTTACAACGCTTTTTATATTTGAAAATGTGTGAACATTTTTCAACATGGAAACGATTATGACAATTATGCAAAAATAATTGCGATTATCTCAAATAATTCCGATTGGACAATTATGTCATAATTGTGACAGGCCTAACACACACATTGCTCTTCATCTGCTTATCCTGACACGAGTCGCGGGGGTAACAGTTCCAGCAGAGCGCTCCAGACTTCCCTTTCCCTCATTAGCCACTTCATCCTGAGCAATCCTGAGGTGTACCAAGGCCAGTGTGGAGACATAACCCCCCCATCTGGTCCTTGGTCTGCCCAGGGCCTCCTCCCAGTGGGACGGGTCCAGAGGGCAACTTACTTTACATCAAAATGTTATCAACTTGATTTTTGCATGTTGCTATACTTGAATATTCTTATATGTGGTGTAGTGTGAGTTATTATTCTTGACTTGTGGATATAATATTTACCTAGAAAACAATTGATTGAATCATCGTCAACAAACTGGTTTACAGTATAGACACAGATATGCTCCATACAGTCCATGTCTTCAGATATGCTCACAGATTATGTAATTAAAAACAACACACATAACATTCTCATTCTTTCCAAAAAGCAGATGGATGATAAGGGCAACCAAACAATAAACGGAAAAGTTAATTCATAATTCTTAAAAGAGCATTCATGATAAATGTCTGCCTGGAACTTATGCTGGAGTTTGTGTTTGTGTGTTTTCAGATTAACCTGTTTTATTTTATTAGGTAGAGCAAATACAGCAATTCATATCAAGAGGAGTTTCCAGAAAGGAAACGTTTCATACGTGGAAAGATCTTGGTGAGCCTCCTCCTGTAGTAACATTTACTCCCTCCACCTCCTCCTGTAGTGACATTTACTCCCTCCACCTCCTCCTGTTGTCATATTTACTCCCTCCACCTCCTCCTGTAGTAACATTTACTCCCTCCACCTCCTCCTGTAGTAATATTTACTCCCTCCACCTCAGTAACATTTACTCCCTCCACCTCCTCCTGTAGTGACATTTACTCCCTCCACCTCCTCCTGTAGTAAGATTTACTCCCTCCACCTCCTCCTGTAGTGACATTTACTCCCTCCACCTCCTCCTGTAGTAACATTTAACTCCCTCCACCTCCTCCTGTAGTAGCATTTAACTCCCTACACCTCCTCCTGTAGTAACATCTAACTCCCTCCACCTCCTCCTGTAGTAACATTGAACTCTCTCCACCTCCTGTAGTAACATTGAACTCCCTCCACCTCCTCCTGTAGTAACATTGAACTCCCTCCACCTCCTCCTGTAGTAACATTGAACTCTCTCCACCTCCTCCTGTAGTAACATTGAACTCCCTCCACCTCCTCCTGTAATAACATTTAACTCCCTCCACCTCCTCCTGTAGTAGCATTTAACTCCCTCCACCTCCTCCTGTAGTAACATCTAACTCCCTCCACCTCCTCCTGTAGTAACATTGAACTCCCTCCACCTCCTCCTGTAGTAACATTGAACTCCCTCCACCTCCTCCTGTAGTAACATTGAACTCTCTCCACCTCCTCCTGTAGTAACATTGAACTCCCTCCTCCACCTCCTCCTAATAAAAGTGACAACACAGCTCATTTAAAGCCCAGGCAAGACCTAGCTGTTCTTAGCCATCATTGGGTAGAGTAAGCAATGTTAAATAAATATGTTTTTAACTTGGACTTAAAAACGGCCATGGTTGTAATTGGCCAGCCCCAGATGACCTAAGGGTTCTAGGGGGTTCATATGGCTCCAGCATGTCTAAGATGTAGCTGGGCCCAGAGCCACAGAGACATTTATAGACAATTCAGTAACATTTTAAAATCAATTCTCTGGGAGACTGGTAGCCAATGTTTTTAGGACTGGAGTAATATGGTCATATTTTCTATTTTTCGTCAGGACTCATCAGCATTCTGAATCAGTTGGAGTCTGAATCAGTTGGAGTTGTCTAAGCGCTTTGCTTGAGAGTCCTGTGAGCAGACCATGGTTCATTTAGTATTATATTATGTCCATGTGACAAGGTTCATATAGTATTATATCATGTCCATGTGACATGGTTCATATAGTATTATGTCACCCAATAGGTATGGGTGACATAAAAAGTGTACACTGTAAAGTTAACGGTCAAATGGATCTTTTGCGTGTAGGCCAGTAGGAGTAGAATGAGGGAGCCCCTCTTCGCCCTCCCCTTACTATAACTGTAGCACCTCCAGGTTCTTACGTTGTCTTCAAGTCAGGGACGAGACCACTGGACGCAGGTTAACTTATGTAGGGGTCTACGGATGGTGATCAGACTTAGACCAAACATTTGCCTTAAATTCGCTGATGGCCACTCAAACATGTTCTTCGTGTGTGTGTGTGTGTGTGTGTGCATGCTCATATATGAATAATATTTATTATTGAGAAAAATACATGATAGAGATCTAGCAAAATCTGGACTGACCATGTTGCTACCGTGGTTTTAGGGAGATCTATTTTAATAATAAAATCTTTCCTCCCTAAAGCAATCATATATCTATGAAAGATGGACTGATACAACAAATGGATGGATTTATTTGTATTAATTTACTAGTTCATAAAATTAATGAATAGATGAGGTGTGTAAGATCAACTCAACCATGGGAGCCAGCCAGAGCTGATGTGAAGCTGCCCACCACCCTTCAAGGCTGGGGAGAGGGGGAATGGGGGGTTAAGCCCCATTTAAAAAAATACCACCAAAAGTGGATCTACAATCTCATAACATGTTGTGTTGCGACGCGTAGTGAGCTTGTGGATCCACTATTTTCGGTATTGTACGGGGAAAATAAATTCACATGTCGATGGATGGGTATGGATTGAAATGCACCCAGGACGGACGGACGGACAGACAGGGGGGAGGATGGTATTTGCTGCCCCCTAATGCCAAGAGAAAGGCAGTGCAGGTGTGACTCATAATGAGAATGAAGAGGACAGAGGAGTGTGTGATGGAGGAAGGACATGAGGACAGGCAGGGCGGAGGGGTTTGGAGGTAAAGGTAAACAACCAGAAAAACTATTTTCACCTCCTTTCCTCAGTCTTTTATGATGAGCTTGTAGATCTGCTATTTTTGGGAAAAAAGTGCAAAGCTTTGAATATATATATATATATATATATATATATATATATATATATATATATATATATATATATACGCCACACCTACCATCAGCTCCCAGTACTTACCACACAACTTGCCACACCCAAGAAGTGCTACTCATACGCCGAGTTGGTGGCGCTCAAACTAATGACCTTGTGGTCCAAAGACGAGAGCTCTACCGCCTGAGCTACAGATATAATGATTCACTTGTATGTGAATCACTTAGTAACTTTTACTTAATGTACTTTATACAGTATCAAATTATTATTATTACATTTATTATTATTGTCAAGTCCCTTTTTAGTTTTGCTCCAAAGGACACAAGGACGCAACTCAGTGTTCCAAACTCAATCAACTTTTTATTTTTCCAACTCTGTTTTTCACATTGGTTGGCTTCTTTTGTTGAATTGGTCTGGTCAGTTAGTAGTTAGATTGAAAACCTTTAACACAGAGAAACAATAAAGGTTAGCAACATTGCCATTTTACAACAAATCATAGCATTTTTTAAACAACTTATTTTAAACAGCTTCGTGTTTTCAAACAATAAAGTTTCAAACCAATAAAGTTTTAAAACAATAAATGTTTTAAACAACGTTCCAAAACAATATATGTTTCAAAACAATAAATGTTCTAAAACAATAAATGTCTAAAAACAATAAATGTTGCAAACAATTAAATGTCTTAAAACAATAAATGTTCCAAACAATTAAAGCCCTTAGACCAAACAATAAGTGTCTTTAAACAATTATATAAATAACATAAAGACACATCTTCAGAAAAATAGCTGATCCACAAGCTTGTAGATCGGCTCTTTTTCACTTGGCATTTTAAACCTTTTTTAACATGGCAAATTCATGAGTTATAAATTTTAAATCAAATAAACAGCATTTTAGCTTTGTAACATTGTATTCTTTTGCATTTCATACTTTTGACTTTTCAAACAAACGAGGTCAATGCTCAACCATTCCTGTAATGTGTTCCTCAATTTAGCAGTTAAACATGCCACATTAAGCCACATTACAAACATATTAAACAGCAACTCAAAACCAAAGTAAAAATAAAACATTCTACCGACCATTGGCGTCTTTGGGCTTAACTCTCTGGTTGGAAACTTGAAGTGTCTTCTCTCCTTTCTGGAGTCTCCTTCTCCCTGGAGTTGGTTTGTTTGAGTGAGCACCTCTGTTCCTTTTCAGGTGCTCCCAATCATAGATATTAGAAACCTAGATACCTCATTGGCCTCTGCAGTTCATTGGGGCGACTTGTATCGCAATACACGGCGGCACTTCCGTCTTCCGCAGGGAACCTGTCACTCAAAGTGACTACTGGCCAATCACAGTGCGTCTTTTCCGGGACTTGTCAGTGCAATGGTTCTCAAGCAGTGGTCCGGGAACCACCAGTGGTCCTTGGGGGGGTTCCAGGTGGTACCCAGCTAAATGATGGAGAGTTGATAACCAAATGGACCATTATAGATCTTTAAATCTTGAGTATAACATTTCACACTGTCAAGAGTCAAATTGTTAAACATCTGCATTACTTACTAAACAAGTACACAATTAGAGAACGTAAACAATTGTTATTTTGACAACATCTTATCGAACGATAACATATTCTACGTTTTGGGTGTGAGAGGCTAAAGCTTATCAAACGGTGTTCCGTGACTCAAATGCTGAATAAATAATGGACCTTGATATGAAAAAGGACCATGTCTCTTATTTGAATTTCACAAATAGAGTGTGGAGTTTGCCAAGTTCCAACTAACTAGATGCTGCGCACAGCTGCTGCCTCTTAAAGGGTTAAAAGCTGGGTTACAAAATGACCCGCCTCCACCTGCCTCTGATTGGCCTACCGAACTTCCGTGTGTGTGACGCACACGGCAGCCCTGCGGAAGCAGGAAGCGCGCCCGAGATACAGACGCTTCAGAGCCGAATGAGGCGTCTACCTTTATATGTCTATGCTCCCAATCTGTTGACGAGCAGCCATTTTGCTACTGCCCTCTGGGAATTGAAGTGCTGTTTGACTAGAGGTGTAGTTTTTTGACCATATCAGGAAGAGGGTTGGCAATGAAGCTCCAAGCACTAAGTCAAAGCTCCAATTCCTGCGTTTTGACTTAACAATTATTATTATTATTACCCTTATTATTATTATTATTATTATTATTATTATTATTACAGTTGTTATAATGCACACTGGAAATGCCAGAGTCTAGCTGTCACTACAGCAACGGGATCGTCTGGACGGAACATACACAAGACTCCTCATGCGTGTCCAGAACCTTTCATGGAGGAACCATCCCACTAAAGCTCAGATTTATGGTGGCATCCCCTCCATCTCAGTTGTTGTGGCACAAAGAAGACTCCGCTTTGCTGGACATTGTCACAGAGCAAAAGACCAGGTCATTTCGGATATTCTTCTGTGGAGACTACCCTGCCCATCAAGAGGAACCAGACCACTCACATTTCCAGATGTTCTGAGTAGAGATACAGGACTGACTGTGAATGAACTTGGGGTGGCAATGAGCAACAGAGACCAGTGGAAGCAGCTTGTGTCGCAGATCTCGAGGGCACTCGAATGATGATGATGATGATGATGAGCTGTCACTATAAACCTTTTTATTTAATTTGCCCCTGAAAAGTATTAGTACTATTTAGATACTATTATCTAAATAGTACTATAATAGTACTATACTATTTTCATCAACCATTTTCACTAATTTCCATGTGCTCCATCCTTCCCTATACCTGTAACCACTGAGACCTATCATTACCTGTAACCACTGAGAACTATCATTACCTGTAACTACTGAGACCTATCATTACCTGTAACCACTGAGACCTATCATTACAACCACTGAAACCTGGGGCGGCAGTGGCTCAGGGGTAGAGTGGCCGGTAGAGCGGCCGGATGAAAGCCGCAAGGTTCCCAGTTCGATCCCGGCCTCCCTCAGAAGAGTTAGGGCCGAAGTGTCCTTGAGCAAGATGCTGAACCCCTAATTGCTCCCGATGAGCAGGTTGGTGCCTTGCATGGTTTCCTCCACCATCGGTGTGTGAATGTGTGTGTGTGAATTGGTGAATGTAATGCACAATCTGTAAAGTGCTTTGGATAAAAGCGCTATATAAATGCACCATTTACATATCATTACCTGTAACCACTGAAACTGATCATCGGTGCCAGCAGCCCAGGCATTTCTTCTGCCCATTTCGTCCAGGCGCCTAAAGTAGGGGTACCAGGCAGTGCGTGACCCTAACCCATGCACACTGGAGGCTGTCATCTGGTCGTCCGGCACCAGATCATTCTTTAAACCGAGCGGCATGGAACAAGCTACCATGTTCAAACACACAACAGAGGTGGGACCAGAGAGACAGACAGAGACAAAACGAGAGACAAACATTAGAATAGAGAGAACACATGATAGTCCGGGAGTCCATCCCTATTCTGGTGGGAGGCTGAATTGTAACTCGTTTTAACTAAGAATAGAGGGTTTAAGTGGTTAATGTTCAGGGTAACAGCATACACTATGAAGTTAAATGGTTTAACTGATGTCCAGCTTGCCTCCCCCCCACACACACACACACACACACAGACAGGCTGCTGTTCTGTTCAATGTAAATATGTTTGTTCCTTTGTATTTTCACTTTAATAAGGATTAGATGAAGACTGTTTATAAATGCATTAGTTGTGTTTTGAAAGACAAAAGTTGAATAAAAGAATGCCGAAGTTGACGGACTGACTGTTTCTTTGTTTTAGTGAACCATAGTGAAGACAGTTGTCTGTTTTATTTTTTTATTTTCTTCTCCAAAAATGAATGAAAAAAGTAATTGAAAAAACACGGCCCCCTCAGTTATTAGATGGACAATATCAGTCACCAGAACGACCAATGACATTATGTTTTCAATGAGTCTAAATATGGTTAAAATGGAATTTGAAGTTACAAAGGGCTTGTAGCCTATAGGAAGGGGGTGTGTCTGTTAGAATTAATATCAAATATATAAATACTGAATGAAGAAACTTAAAAACTGTCTGGGTTGCTCACAAAAGCCTTAGTATAGACGATAAAATGACCCCAAACATGTTTGAAAGTGAAATATTCCTGTAAGCAGAAGTAAGCATGCTGAAAAACAAACAAACATACCAATCCGTGTGTGTGTGTGTGTGTGTGTGTGTGTGTGTGTGTGTGTGTGTGTGTGTGTGTGTGTGTGTGTGTGTGTGTGTGTGTGTGTGTGTGTGTGTGTGTGTGTGTGGTGGGGGGGGGACTGTATCAGTGGTGGTAAAGTACTCAATTTGTTTACTTAAGTAATGGAGA
>NW_027660643.1:132500-143113 GCF_963280865.1 Gymnoscopelus braueri | reverse complement strand
TATTAAGCTATAATATTTAAACTTTTTTATTTAGATTTTATTAACGTAAGAACAATGGCTTCTATCATAGCACGCTAACTATTATAGCATGCTAACTATCATAGCACGCTAACTATTATAGCATGCTAACTTTCCAGGAATAGAAAGCCTGCAGTTTCTATTAGCTCTGATTTCCCATCGATGATGTCACTGGTAGACGGGTTTCTGAACTGTCCACATGCAGCCCTCCTCTGAGACACAGACTGAGTAGACAGACATGGTGCCATGGTGCCATGTTATCATGAGCATCAGTGAGGACCAGTTATATGAAGACAGGTTGAAAATGGGTGAAGTCGTCCTTTAACTAGGTGTCCGTAGTAATTTGTGGAATGTATTAGTAACTTAACTCCATATTCAACTAAGAAGTGTTTTAATCCCGTCTGTTGGCCCAACGCCATTTATTACATGGACTAATACATTGTACAAACACTCCAGACACCTAGTTAACATGTAAACAAACACCTTATTATATATTATAGAAGTACAGGCTTTACTGGTGACATTCTGGGGGGTGGAGCTAAGAGTCTGTCGTAGATATAAAAATGTTAAAATACATCTACGATAGTCTTGATCTAAGGCATTGCTTCTCAAGTGGGGTCTGGGGACCCCCAGGGGTACTTGAGGGGGTTCCAGGGGGTCCCCAGCTAAATGATGGATAGTTATAGGAACCAAATGGACCCCTTATGGGTCTGTAACTCTGAGAGTGTACAAATGGAACCAAATGGACCCTTACAGGTCTGTAACTCTGAGAGTGTACAAATGGAACCAAATGGACCCTTACAGGTCTGTAACTCTGAGAGTGTACAAATGGAACCAAATGGACCCTTACAGGTCTGTAACTCTGAGAGTGTACAAATGGAACCAAATGGACCCTTACAGGTCTGTAACTCTGAGAGTGTACAAATGGAAACCAAATGGACCCTTACAGGTCTGTAACTCTGAGAGTGTACAAATGGAACCAAATGGACCCTTACAGGTCTGTAACTCTGAGAGTGTACAAATGGAACCAAATGGACCCTTATGGGTCTGTAACTCTGAGAGTGTACAAATGGAACCAAATGGACCCTTACAGGTCTGTGACTCTGAGAGTGTACAAATGGAACCAAATGGACCCGTCATTTGTAAACTCTCATAGTTAAAATTAAAATTGATTTTACAATATAAATTGGGGTCCCAGAGATAGAAATGCCATTAAATGGGGGTCCGTAGTCTCTAACGCATGTCAAACTGGGGGTCCTTGAAATTAAAATGGTTGAGAATCACTGCTAGAGCCGTAAAATCTTCTCTTATGGGGGTCCCTGCCTGGCATATCTTTTCAAATGGGGGTCCGCGGGCCTAATAAGTGTCAATTTGGGGGTCCTTGACATGAAAAAGTTAGAGAACCACTGCTCTAAGGCTAAATCTGACACATAGTACAATAATTGCTGTCTGTGGTTCTCTATGGGCTGTGGCATCATCATCACAAATAATAGCTGCAGCAACGTATTGGAGGGAAAAAAGAGCAATAAAGTAGTTTATTTTTGTAACCATGGACTTTAGATCAAAATGTTGAATTATGAACTATATTTAAAATGTGTGAACTGAACTTTGAACTGTAGTTCATGTAGAAAGTGTAGAAACGTTCCCAACACTGCTCCAAGAATGTTGACGTCCTCACCAGTATAGCAATACCAGTGTGTGTGTGTGTGTGTGTGTGTGTGTGTGTGTGTGTGTGTGTGTGTGTGTGTGTGTGTGTGTGTGTATGTGTGTGTGTGTGTGTGTGTGTGTGTGTGTGTGTGTGTGTGTGTGTGTATGTGTGTGTGTGTGTGTGTGTGTGTGTGTGTGTGTGTGTGTGTATGTGTGTGTGTGTGTGTGTATGTGTGTGTGAGTGTTGTGTGTGTGTGTGTGTGTGTGTGTGTGTGTGTGTGTGTGTGTGTGTGTGTGTGTTGGAGCGTGAGTTAGTCCGTCCGCGGAAGTCTGATGGTCAACTGTAGAAGGACAGAAACTA
Source organism: Gymnoscopelus braueri (assembly GCF_963280865.1). Classification (NCBI taxonomy): domain Eukaryota; kingdom Metazoa; phylum Chordata; class Actinopteri; order Myctophiformes; family Myctophidae; genus Gymnoscopelus; species Gymnoscopelus braueri. Next base: position 141,087 of record NW_027660643.1, on the reverse strand, counting down.
TAATGAAATATACCACACACACACACACACACACACACACACACACACACACACACACACACACACACACACACACACACACACACACACACACACACACACACACACACACACACACACACACACACACACAAACACACAGGGTGAGCAGTGGACAGGAGAGAGAGGGGTCAGGCAGGGTTAAATGACTCCACTCAACCTCCACATTCTGCCTGCCTGCTGCCTGTCTGTCTGTCTGTCTGTCTGTCTGTCTGTCTGTCTGTCTGTCTGTCTGTCTGTCTGTCTGTCTGTCTGTCTGTCTGTCTGTCTGTCTGTCTGTCTGTCTGTCTGTCTGCCTGCTTCCTGCCTGTCTGTCTGTCTGTCTGTCTGTCTGTCTGTCTGTCTGTCTGTCTGTCTGTCTGTCTGTCTGTCTGTCTGCCTGCTTCCTGCCTGTCTGTCTGTCTGTCTGTCTGTCTGTCTGTCTGTCTGTCTGTCTGTCTGTCTGTCTGTCTGTCTGTCTGTCTGTCTGTCTGTCTGTCTGTCTGTCTGTCTGCCTGTCTGTCTGTCTGTCTGCCTGTCTGTCTGTCTGTCTGTCTGTCTGTCTGTCTGTCTGTCTGTCTGTCTGTCTGTCTGTCTGTCTGTCTGCCTGTCTGTCTGTCTGTCTGTCTGTCTGTCTGTCTGTCTGTCTGTCTGTCTGTCTGTCTGTCTGTCTGTCTGTCAGGATCTGATCATTTCCATAAATACATTTTTTAAACGCTTAAAGGGATAGTTCACCCCAAAATGACTTTTTTCCCCTATCTATTACACACTCCATGGAGACTTGAATGGAGATTGTTTAGTTTGTGTCTCATTCCTAAGACAATAGTTTGATGTCCAGTGGACCGGTAGGCAGCGGTTCCGGTAGGAGACACAAAGGAGACTCGTTGTGTCTCCTACCGGAACCGCTGCCGCTCATCAAACTGTTGTCTTATAAATGAGACAAAAACTAAACCTTCTCCATGAATTCAAGTCTCCATGGAGTGTGTAATAGATAAGGGAAAAAAGTCATTTTGGGGTGAACTATCCCTTTAAGAAGTAGTGCAAATAGCAGATCTACAAGCTCACAACGCGGCGCGAAGTGAGCTTGTAGATCTGCTATTTGCACTACTTTTGTGTGACATAGAATGGCGGAAAAACTTAAAATAAAGAGATTTATTTTTTTATTTTATTTCAATTGCATGTATTGTAACAGAGAGGTCTTTACTACGTTGCTACACTTTGCACATGTACATTATAACCTTTATTTATGGATGATTCATTGCATATAGGCTGGACAGCAGAGATATAGCATATGGTCACTTTGTAGTTTTGCACAGAAAGGAATACAGTCATTTTATTGTGGATTACATGTAACTGAACATTTGAGTTGTGTCCTGTCCAGCTGAGCTAGTTCCACCTGTGGAGACGCCGTGTTTGGGGATAATCTGGCAAGTGCAATATGTGCAATATGTGTGATATGAGTGAAATGGAGACTTAAAGACGGGGAGCCGTGATTTTCAATGATTCCCCCCCCCCCCCCCCTAAAACGTAATCATCAGGTATTATGGTTATACTAGGAGGAAGATTTTTTTCAAAAAAGTGTACAGAAAGTGTTAAAATTATGTTTTTCTGTGGACACGCCTCCAGTTCATTAAGTATACCTGGTTCTCACCTTAGCACCTCCCACCTGAACCAGTCCCTCCACCTCCTCCTACAAGACCACCCACCTGTCAGTCCCTCCCTCCTCCTCATGCCCACACCTGTTGTGTTATGATAACGAGGGGGAGGGTATATTTCTACTGTGTCATTAAAGCTCTGTTTTTCTATTGGCACGTTTGACCCTCGAGGTTTCAGCCTCCAGGAAGAAACTCAAAATAGTCAGAGAAGACATAAAACACCATGAAAACACCACCAGGGGGCTTAATGAAGTTCTATCAACCTCATAGACACATGAAAAACAGAAAAAGTGCAAAACCACGGCACCGCCTCTTTAAGTGAAATGTGTGAGAGGTGCAATATGTGTGATATGAGTGAAATGGAGACTTAGTGAAATGTGTGAGAGGTGCTTTATGTGTGATATGAGTGAAATGGAGACTTAGTGAAATGTGTGAGAGAGGTGCAATAGATGGGTAATGTAAGCGATGATAGGAAGCTTAACATGCTGTTCTGTTTGCCAGTGTAATTGGGCTGGACCAAGTCAGACGGGCAGAGGGGGGGTTGTAATGTGTATTTGGACTTGCTAGGGATATTATGTAGTATGAGAATCATTAGTGGTTTAGTTCATGGAGTTTTAAGATATTTCATGTGTTAATGTTATGTATATTTCTGTATTTCTATATTTGTTGATCTATCCCTTAACATGGTGGAGTCCTAATTGCCTCAGCTGCTCCAGCTGAGTATAAAAGGCTGCCAGTAACGAGGCTGTTCAGTTAAAGGTAGGATGAGAGTCAGGCACCACCATGTCACCTCTTAGATTTGACGTCGGTGAATAAACACACCTTTTGGTTGCACTTTACAAGCACCTCTGTACTGCTTCCAGCCGCTATAAATGACTCATTCTCACAGTGAACTTTATGAACGTAAATACAAATACATTGGACATAAAAAAGACAATATAATGTTAATACTAGTCATTAAGCTACTAATATAGACTGAAGTCATTAAAGCGGGTCATTTTGCATGTTAGGAATCATAACAGCTGAAATCAATAATATAAACTATTCTGATATTAACCTGCGGGCCACATTAAGTGAAGGTGGGGGCCGCATGTGGTCCCCGGGCCGCCCGTTGCCCATGTATGTTCTAGAGAAACAGAGAGCGCCTGTAGGCTGAGGCCCCTGGTCTGACTGTTCTTATGGCAGGGGCCTCTGGTGTGGCCCCTGGTCTGGCTATTGTAGTTGTAGGCCTCTGTAGGCCTCTGAACAGTGTTTGATTGATTGATTGATTGAAATGTTTATTAGGCAAAAGAATGTAAAACAACAGAGTTACTTTTATAATACTTTGGCTAAAAGGTCCGACCAAAAAAGTCCTTGCAGACTTGTTTCCGTTGGGGTCCTTGAATTCATTTCATAGACATGTTTGTGGCGGGTTCGGTGCAGATCGGAACAACGGTGCTCCTCACAAGTACTTTGAGACGTCGTGGGACCTTTAGGCCGTTTAAATACAGGATCTTTATTAGTTTAATATGAAGAATATCAAATATCATAGAACTGTGCTGTTTTACTCTCACAGACATCAGAGGACGAAACGGCCATCAGTCTGAGACAGACAGACAGACAGACAGACAGACAGACAGACAGACAGGGCGATGGAGACAGATCTCAATAATAAAGGCAGTAGATATGATGAAGCATGAAGTACATTAGAAAGGTAATGCTCACCGGGCAGAATACTGTGTATTTTCATTAAGAGAAAACACTGAAGTCTTCAGTCTCATTAGACCTTTCCTTCAATTTATGACCAAATGTAATGGAAAGCTAGCAGCTTGTATCTAATGGAGGAGAGAGAGAGAGAGAGAGAGAGAGAGAGAGAGAGAGAGAGAGAGAGAGAGAGAGAGAGAGAGAGAGAGAGAGAGAGAGAGAGCAGAGCGAGTGATGAGCAGAGATTGGTGGAGGTAATAGACTAGATAATATTAATATGAAGTGATAGAATCCACCTTTACCTGTCTGTCTGTCTGTCTGTCTGTCTGTCTGTCTGTCTGTCTGTCTGTCTGTCTGTCCTAATGATCATGTGTATTCCAGACAGTAGGCGGACAGAGGCCTCAGACATAGAACTCTAGTGAACTCTCCATTGCTGAAAACATCTCCAGTTAGAACTACAGACTCACTCCTAATCTTCCTCCACAATCTGAAGACCTATGCGTCCCCCCACCCCCACCCCCACCCCCACCCCCACCCTCCACCCTCCTAACCCTAACCCTCCACCCTCCACCCCCCCCACCCTCCACCCTCCACCCTCCTAACCCTAACCCTCCACCCTCCACCCCCCCCACCCCCCACCCTCCACCCTCCACCCCTCCACCGAACCAACAGGAGCACAGAAGATGCCATCGCCCACGTCCTCCACACGGCCCTCTCCCACCTAGAGGGCAGGGGCACCTACGTGAGGATGCAGGGGCACCTACGTGAGGATGCAGGGGCACCTACGTGAGGATGCAGGGGCACCTACGTGAGGATGCAGGGGCACCTACGTGAGGATGCAGGGGCACCTACGTGAGGATGCAGGGGCACCTACGTGAGGATGCAGGGGCACCTACGTGAGGATGCTGTTTGTGGACTACAGCTCAGCATTTAACACCATAGTGCCCTCCAGGCTAGATGGCGAGCTCCGGGACCTGGGCCTGAATACATCACTGTGGATGTGCGACTGGATACTGGACTTCCTGACGGACCGCCCCCCCAGTTGGTGAGAGCGGCTGGTCGGACCTCCTCCACACTGAGTCTCAGTATAGGGGCACCACAGGGCTGTGTCCTCAGCCCTCTCCTATACTCCCTGTACACCTATGACTGCGTAGCGACACAGACATCAAACCATGTCGTGAAGTTTGCTGATGACACAGCGGTGGTGGCTCTGATTTCTGGCGGCGACGAGTCGGCCTACAGGGAGGAGGCACCACCTTGGAGCAGTGGTGCATGGATAATCACCTCTCTCTAAATGTCAAGAAAACCAAGGAGATCGTGGTGGACTACAGGACGCAGAAGGATGAGCTCCAACCAGTTAACATCAATGGCTCAGCGGTGGAGAGGGTGGACACCTTTAATTCAATTCAATTCAATCTTTATTTCAGACCCAAGGGCGATCCATATCACAAATAAAAAAACACCATACAAAATATAACAATAAATGAAAAAGAAATACAATAAAAAGAATTCCACCATGTTCAGTTTCGAACATACAGACAAGTGCGCCAATGGTTCCACAGTCTAGAGGAGAACCTGACGGAACTACGTAACGGGTTACTTATGACAGAAATAATGTCATTTACTGACTCAGATGCCCTACACATAAATCTATACATAAGATTGCGTAGCACAGCAGAGCAGGTGGGTACCCCAACACTAACAAACATCTGGCTTGCACTGGAGCTTCTTAGAGCTCTCAGCAGCAGCCGCATACAGTCATTATAAGCCACTGTGAGTCGTCTGATGCTGCCTTGCTTGTAGCAACACCACAGGTGGGCAGTATACAGAGGTGTACAAAAAGATTTAAAGAGTGAAATCTTCACCGGTACTGAGCACATGCTAAATTTGCGACAATTTGCTCCCTTGAGCATACAGCTTCCGACGCTGTCTATATATGTCCTTGCCATCAGAGAGGTCATTAGATATTATATGGCCCAAGTATTTAATCTCACTGCAGACACTAAGGGCAGTGCCTGAGAGATAGAAGTCAGGAAAAGTTGACTGTCTGTCTTCTCTGCTTCGGACAAACATCATCTTACTCTTTTTAGCGTTGTACTTTATGTCAAAATCAACACCATACTGTGAGCATGTACTCACAAGCTGTTGAAGGCCAGCACTATAAGGACTAAGGATGACCAGGTCATCCGCATACATAAGGTGATTAATTAGCGAATTGCCAACCCTACACCCTGTATTACATGCGTTTAAAAAAAGATAAATCATCCATTGTCACAGCTTGGCTCTAGGCCGTGACAAACATCGGGGAGGAGACCAGGTTGAAGTTGTAAAGCAAGTACATATTTATTAAACAACCTAATAACAAAGAACTAAGAAAGTATGAACAGAACATGATAAGGATCCTATGGGGTGTGAAGTCAGTAATCAGTAGTGTAGATGTGGATGTGTGAAGCATGGTGTGGTGCGAGGTGTGTGGATGGAAAGGAAGAACATAATCATAATAATAAGGGCATGGAGAATAGGGGTTGGAGCTGGTGGAGACAGGTCTGCTTCTCTCAGGCTTCTCCTAGACACTGCCCAGGGCGGGGCTTTTATAGCCTCCTGGAGGACGTCGTGTGCCAAGCCTTGCTGATATAGGTATAACTATTCTCTGGTAGACAAACCTTGCTAGATAAAATCAATCCACTGTCTGCACAGAAATCCATTAAATGTTTACCAAATAACGATTTAGCATCAGTTACATCTGCATTCATGTCACCGACCACATATATGCAGGTGGAAGGATTGTCCTGAATAAAATACATAATGAATGCCAATCTACTGAGATATTCATCCTCATTTTGATACTACTCATATGGTGTGTAAATATTCAAAATTATTATCTTTTTACAACTCTATCCCAATAGCCCAGTTAACTCCCAATCTAATGACATTAACCGACTGGTCATATTTTTTATTCCACAGAGTGGCAACTCCACCTGGAATCCTCCCTCGTACCACTTTAGAACACAGGTCGGTGGTGGATTCCCCCGCACCGTGAAAGTCCTTATGGATAGAGTTAATACCTTCCAGGTCTTGTTTAGCCAAGAACGTCTCCTGGACACACAAAATGTCACATCCCTCTAATAGTTTGTCCACAACAATACGGCGTGATTTATCGGTTTCACTGTGGCCAATACGCAGCCCTCGCGCATTGTAGGACACAACACAGATGTTCATGTTCATGTTCATGTTCATAGAGAGATTAGTTTGTCACGGTGACTATTCCGTCGCAGACTGGCTCTCAAGCAGAGCTGCGGGTAAACCGATGCCAGCTTAGCCTTGGGCCCACGAGCCTCATAATAGCGGCGGACATAGGTTCCAGTGGGCCACAGTTTGGGATCAAACATATCATCAACATCATTACATTCAGCAGTAATGTGAAACGAACCGAATCTGCTGTGAGGCGACTCCATCCTACGACATGTCACTGTTTTATTACCCAATTTCTCCGATAAATAATCCCGCAGTGTATCCGCCTCCAGATTAGGGAAAAACCGAGTAGCAAACACACTCACCAGTTTGGTTGTCACCACGTCAATGTTGCTCTCAGTGCCAGTTCCCACTATTCAAGTTCTTCTGCTCACGTCTCAAGTGAGCTTGATTGTTGTGAGGTTTGGGCCTCACTGCTGCTGCTTTCAGCGACACCGGCTTCTTGCGACCTTCCTTCACAACACGGCTCCACTGCGGGGACTGTAGTTGTGACAGTGGCAATGAAGTTGTAGTTAAAACTACATCCAACTCCTCTTGTTGCGCGGAACCCGCCAGCCCCTGCACCCCCTCTCGTGAGGTACTGGCGATACCGGTATCCAAACCCGGGCCTCGAATCCTCCCAGCGGGAGATGTTGTTAGCTCCTGTTGACAAACAGGGCCTGTTAGCCCCCGCCACGGCTCTGGCCCCCGCAGCGCCTCCCGTGCGGAGCCGGCAGCCCCAGGATCATAGCCCGGGACACAGTGTTTCTCCACCGCCGTCACTCGGGGATTCATGGCCGTGACAATAGCTCCCAGGTTCTCACTCACATCTGTCTGTGTTTCCAGTGACCTCCTCTTAACATCCTTCTGTGCGCCTTTGTGCATCACATTTCGTACAGTGGTGTTTGGGCAGAGTTCAAACAGCAGCCGCTTTGACTCCTCAAGCCATTCAGATGAAAAATTGTTTGTCACCAACATCACAATTTCATCCTGACTCAGAGTCTTCCTTTTTACCACAATAAAGTTTAAGAGCTCGTCTTCCACTATCACCTTCCCATCATCCGATTTGTAAATCTCAGGTTTTAAGCGAGGGCAAGCAGAGCCACCACCAGCACGCACCCCCGCCGCCGCCACCATCAGCTTTGCTGATGTCCTGGTACTCCAGCCACAGCTGCCTCTGGACCTGTTTAAGTATCTGGGAGTGAACATTGAGAAGGACCTGACCTGGGACTGCCATGTCACCGCAGTCGTAAAAAAGGCCCAACAGTGCCTGTACGGGCTCAGGCGCCTGAAGCAATTCGGCCTGAGACCCAACACCATCAGGGACTTCTACAGCCTGAGACCCAACACCATCAGGGACTTCTACAGCCTGAGACCCAACACCATCAGGGACTTCTACAGAGGCACAATAGAGAGCCTCCTAACAAGCAGCTTTACATCCTGGTATGGCAGTTGCACGGACAGAAACCGAAAGGCGTTGAGGAGGGTTGTTCGCACTGCAGATAAAATCACCGGGTGTGAGCTGCCCAGTATGGAGGACCTCTACACCCAGTATGGAGGACCTCTACACCCAGCGCTGCCTAAACAAATCACTGAGGATCATTAAAGATCCCACCCACCCCCATAAAATACTTTTTCCCCCGCTAAAATCACGAAGGGTAAAGGGATACAAGATCCTCTCAGCACGTACCAGCAGGCTGAGGAACAGTTTCTTCCCACAGGCCATCAGGCTGTTAAATGACAGTGGAAAATGAAATGTGCAATAACTGTACTCTACACTATGCACTTTCCTTAAACTGATTTGCCTGTGTTTGTTTATTTATTGCTTATGAGCGTTTTTAGGTTGTTTTATCATGTTTTTATTGTTTTATTATTGGAGCTTCCGAGCGTAAGTTTTTCACATGTATGTACCTGTGCATCTAAGTGACAATAAAAGTGAATCTGAATCTGAAGACTCTCCTCTTCAGACTCCATGTCAGCCCGTTGACCTAGACCTACAG
>NW_027660643.1:70000-127500 GCF_963280865.1 Gymnoscopelus braueri | reverse complement strand
AACCATAGAACACAGTACAATACACAGAATCATAGAACCACAGTACAAACACAGAATCAACCTATAACAATATTAACTAAATGCCACAGGGAGGAGGCCGGGGAGGTGGAGGGAATTTGAAAACAAGCAGCTGTACAACCAGCTTAGACAGCGAAGCACGTAGACTGAACAGAGAACTGAGGCTGCTTAATTGAACCACCAGAGTTGCACTGTGGGTATGAGGGTGTTGAGTAATTAGCTTGAAGCGAATGAGAATGACAAGAGGTTGAACGTACTGACTTAAAGGAGTACGACTGTATAACTATTAGCGAATGGGGGGGGGGGGGGGGGACCAGGGATTGTGAATGAAGTACATGAACATTCTGCCTTCTGTGTCTACATGAACTATCGTTGCACTGAATTAGTGTATTTACTGATCTTTAGAACACCATGCAGACACATTGATGAACTAACAAACTAAAGTTTCGTATTTTCTCAACACCTGGTTGGCCTGGTTTCTCCTCCACCTCGACCTGGAAGGGCCTTGTTTCTCCTCCACCTCAACCTGGAAAAATGTGAGTATCTCCACTCTTAACTCTTCATACTGCTATAGTTTCACACCTATTATTGTGTGTGGTCATGCCAAGGTACTACCAGTGGTGTAAGCAACAATGCATTGCGATGGATTGTGAGCTTGTAGATCTGCTATTTTCAAATATTTGTATACATTTATAACGTGAAAGTACTGTTTATTGAGTTGTGATTATAATTTTATGGCTGTCTCCCCCCCCGCTCTCTCTCTCTCTCTCTCTCTCTCTCTCTCTCTCTCTCTCTCTCTCTCTCTCTCTCTCTCTCTCTCCAGTCATCAGTGCTTCTGCTTTGACGTGTTGAGAGCACATGTATGTATCTCTCTCTCTCTCTCTCTCTCTCTCTCTCTCCTCTCTCTCTCTCTCTCTCTCTCTCTCTCTCTCTCTCTCTCTCTCCAGTCATCAGTGTATGCAGGACAAACATTAAGCCACTAATATAAACTGAAGTCATTAAAGCGGGTCATGTTTGCATGTTTGGAATTGTAACAGATTAAATCAATAATATATCAGTATTCTGATATTAACTCATTCAGTGCCAATGAAATAAAAGAATAATTGTATACTGTGACAGCAATTTTTCAAATTTCTTACCTTTTTCAAGTAGTCAAAGAATATGTATCTCCAGTATAATGGATCCCCTGATGGGTGCTAATCACTGAGGGTTGCACTGTGTGGTTTCACACATGGACCTTGTTGCCTTTTGAAGAACAGATATGGGTCAATGCACTCCTACAGGCTGGGGAGTCAGCGGGGAGTGTTGGGCGGGAGGAGTAGTCCTCCTGGTGGAGGCTCCTCACTTCACTGGCAGTAGGTAACACAGAGATGAATCATTTGGCATAACGACTACATTGAAAAATTATTCGCTATTCTATATTTAAAAAAAGTTAAATTGTTGCAGATCTACAAGCTTGTAGATCTGATGCTGTTGATGCTTTTAGATGCTTGTAGATCAAATATTACTACACCTGTAGGTTCTCTTTTAGAGCTGTGAGACCACCTGTAGGTTCTCTTTTAGAGCTGTAAGACCACCTGTAGGTTCTCTTTTAGAGCTGTAAGACCACCTGTAGGTTCTCTTTTAGAGCGGTGTTGAAGGAGGGCCTGTTGGTAAAGCATTCCACATTCTGGTGGCATAGCAGTACAACTCAGTGGGTTCAGTGAGATCAGTGGGTTCAGTGAGATCAGTGGGGCTCCTTCTGGTGTTGTGCCTGTGTCTGTCTTTTACACTACTTTTAACATGTAGTCCTGACAGGTACATGGTATCTCTGTAGTCCTGACAGGTACATGGTATCTCTGTAGTCTTAACAGGTACATGGTATCTCTGTAGTCCTGACAGGTACATGGTATCTCTGTAGTCCTAACAGGTACATGGTATCTCTGTAGTCCTGACAGGTACATGGTATCTCTGTAGTCTTAACAGGTACATGGGTATCTCTGTAGTCCTAACAGGTACATGGTATCTCTGTAGTCCTGACAGGTACATGGGTATCTCTGTAGTCCTGACAGGTACATGGGTATCTCTGTAGTCCTAACAGGTACATGGTATCTCTGTAGTCTTAACAGGTACATGGGTATCTCTGTAGTCCTAACAGGTACATGGTATCTCTGTAGTCTTAACAGGTACATGGTTATCTCTGTAGTCCTAACAGGTACATGGTATATCTGTAGTCCTGACAGGTACATGGTATCTCTGTAGTCCTGACAGGTACATGGGTATCTCTGTAGTCCTAACAGGTACATGGTATCTCTGTAGTCTTAACAGGTACATGGGTATCTCTGTAGTCCTAACAGGTACATGGTATCTCTGTAGTCTTAACAGGTACATGGGTATCTCTGTAGTCCTAACAGGTACATGGGTATCTCTGTAGTCCTGACAGGTACATGGGTATCTCTGTAGTCCTAACAGGTACATGGTATCTCTGTAGTCCTAACAGGTACATGGTATCTCTGTAGTCCTGACAGGTACATGGTATCTCTGTAGTCCTGACAGGTACATGGTATCTCTGTAGTCCTGACAGGTACATGGTATCTCTGTAGTCCTAACAGGTACATGGTATCTCTGTAGTCCTGACAGGTACATGGGTATCTCTGTAGTCCTAACAGGTACATGGTATCTCTGTAGTCCTGACAGGTACATGGTATCTCTGTAGTCCTAACAGGTACATGGTATCTCTGTAGTCCTAACAGGTACATGGTATCTCTGTAGTCCTGACAGGTACATGGGTATCTCTGTAGTCCTGACAGGTACATGGGTATCTCTGTAGTCCTGACAGGTACATGGTATCTCTGTAGTCCTGACAGGTACATGGTATCTCTGTAGTCCTAACAGGTACATGGGTATCTCTGTAGTCCTGACAGGTACATGGTATCTCTGTAGTCCTAACAGGTACATGGTATCTCTGTAGTCCTAACAGGTACATGGTATCTCTGTAGTCCTGACAGGTACATGGTATCTCTGTAGTCCTAACAGGTACATGAGTATCTCTGTAGTCCTGACAGGTACATGGTATCTCTGTAGTCCTGACAGGTACATGGTATCTCTGTAGTCCTAACAGGTACATGGTATCTCTGTAGTCCTGACAGGTACATGGTATCTCTGTAGTCCTAACAGGTACATGGGTATCTCTGTAGTCCTGACAGGTACATGGTATCTCTGTAGTCCTAACAGGTACATGGTATCTCTGTAGTCCTAACAGGTACATGGTATCTCTGTAGTCCTAACAGGTACATGGGTATCTCTGTAGTCCTGACAGGTACATGGTATCTCTGTAGTCCTAACAGGTACATGGTATCTCTGTAGTCCTGACAGGTACATGGTATCTCTGTAGTCCTGACAGGTACATGGGTATCTCTGTAGTCCTGACAGGTACATGGTATCTCTGTAGTCCTGACAGGTACATGGTATCTCTGTAGTCCTGACAGGTACATGGTATCTCTGTAGTCCTGACAGGTACATGGTATCTCTGTAGTCCTGACAGGTACATGGGTATCTCTGTAGTCCTAACAGGTACATGGTATCTCTGTAGTCCTGACAGGTACATGGTATCTCTGTAGTCCTGACAGGTACATGGGTATCTCTGTAGTCCTGACAGGTACATGGTATCTCTGTAGTCCTGACAGGTACATGGGTATCTCTGTAGTCCTGACAGGTACATGGTATCTCTGTAGTCCTGACAGGTACATGGGTATCTCTGTAGTCCTGACAGGTACATGGTATCTCTGTAGTCCTGACAGGTACATGGTATCTCTGTAGTCCTGACAGGTACATGGGTATCTCTGTAGTCCTGACAGGTACATGGGTATCTCTGTAGTCCTAACAGGTACATGGGTATCTCTGTAGTCCTAACAGGTACATGGGTATCTCTGTAGTCCTGACAGGTACATGGGTATCTCTGTAGTCCTGACAGGTACATGGGTATCTCTGTAGTCCTAACAGGTACATGGGTATCTCTGTAGTCCTAACAGGTACATGGTATCTCTGTAGTCCTGACAGGTACATGGTATCTCTGTAGTCCTAACAGGTACATGGGTATCTCTGTAGTCCTGACAGGTACATGGTATCTCTGTAGTCCTAACAGGTACATGGTATCTCTGTAGTCCTAACAGGTACATGGTATCTCTGTAGTCCTAACAGGTACATGGGTATCTCTGTAGTCCTGACAGGTACATGGTATCTCTGTAGTCCTAACAGGTACATGGTATCTCTGTAGTCCTGACAGGTACATGGTATCTCTGTAGTCCTGACAGGTACATGGGTATCTCTGTAGTCCTGACAGGTACATGGTATCTCTGTAGTCCTGACAGGTACATGGTATCTCTGTAGTCCTGACAGGTACATGGTATCTCTGTAGTCCTAACAGGTACATGGTATCTCTGTAGTCCTGACAGGTACATGGTATCTCTGTAGTCCTGACAGGTACATGGGTATCTCTGTAGTCCTGACAGGTACATGGTATCTCTGTAGTCCTGACAGGTACATGGTATCTCTGTAGTCCTGACAGGTACATGGTATCTCTGTAGTCCTGACAGGTACATGGGTATCTCTGTAGTCCTAACAGGTACATGGTATCTCTGTAGTCCTGACAGGTACATGGTATATCTGTAGTCCTGACAGGTACATGGGTATCTCTGTAGTCCTGACAGGTACATGGTATCTCTGTAGTCCTGACAGGTACATGGTATCTCTGTAGTCCTGACAGGTACATGGGTATCTCTGTAGTCCTGACAGGTACATGGGTATCTCTGTAGTCCTAACAGGTACATGGGTATCTCTGTAGTCCTAACAGGTACATGGTATCTCTGTAGTCCTGACAGGTACATGGTATCTCTGTAGTCCTAACAGGTACATGGGTATCTCTGTAGTCCTGACAGGTACATGGTATCTCTGTAGTCCTAACAGGTACATGGTATCTCTGTAGTCCTAACAGGTACATGGTATCTCTGTAGTCCTAACAGGTACATGGGTATCTCTGTAGTCCTGACAGGTACATGGTATCTCTGTAGTCCTAACAGGTACATGGTATCTCTGTAGTCCTGACAGGTACATGGTATCTCTGTAGTCCTGACAGGTACATGGGTATCTCTGTAGTCCTGACAGGTACATGGTATCTCTGTAGTCCTGACAGGTACATGGTATCTCTGTAGTCCTGACAGGTACATGGTATCTCTGTAGTCCTGACAGGTACATGGTATCTCTGTAGTCCTGACAGGTACATGGTATCTCTGTAGTCCTGACAGGTACATGGGTATCTCTGTAGTCCTAACAGGTACATGGTATCTCTGTAGTCCTGACAGGTACATGGTATCTCTGTAGTCCTGACAGGTACATGGTATCTCTGTAGTCCTGACAGGTACATGGGTATCTCTGTAGTCCTGACAGGTACATGGTATCTCTGTAGTCCTGACAGGTACATGGTATCTCTGTAGTCCTGACAGGTACATGGGTATCTCTGTAGTCCTGACAGGTACATGGGTATCTCTGTAGTCCTAACAGGTACATGGGTATCTCTGTAGTCCTAACAGGTACATGGGTATCTCTGTAGTCCTGACAGGTACATGGGTATCTCTGTAGTCCTGACAGGTACATGGGTATCTCTGTAGTCCTAACAGGTACATGGGTATCTCTGTAGTCCTAACAGGTACATGGGTATCTCTGTAGTCCTAACAGGTACATGGGTATCTCTGTAGTCCTGACAGGTACATGGTATCTCTGTAGTCCTGACAGTTACATGGTATCTCTGTAGTCCTGACAGGTACATGGGTATCTCTGTTTTAATGCTTATCTTGACGGCGAGGCCCGTTGCAAGTTGCTGTCCTCTACCCTGAGCCACCCCCCCCCCTAGCATCATGAACAGAGGTTAGGTGAGTGCTAGGTGTGAGGTCTAGTATCACCCTAGCATCATGAACAGAGGTTAGGTGAGTGCTAGGTGTGAGGTCTAGTATCACCCTAGCATCATGAACAGAGGTTAGGTGAGTGCTAGGTGTGAGGTCTAGTATCATCCTAGCATCATGAACAGAGGTTAGGTGAGTGCTAGGTGTGAGGTCTATAGTATCATCCTAGCATCATGAACAGGGGTTAGGTGAGTGCTAGGTGTGAGGTCTATAGTATCATCCTAGCATCATGAACAGAGGTTAGGTGAGTGCTAGGTGTGAGGTCTAGTATCACCCTAGCATCATGAACAGGGGTTAGGTGAATGCTAGGTGTGAGGTCTATAGTATCATCCTAGCATCATGAACAGGGGTTAGGTGAGTGCTAGGTGTGAGGTCTATAGTATCATCCTAGCATCATGAACAGGGGTTAGGTGAGTGCTAGGTGTGAGGTCTATAGTATCATCCTAGCATCATGAACAGGGGTTAGGTGAGTGCTAGGTGTGAGGTCTAGTATCATCCTAGCATCATGAACAGAGGTTAGGTGAGTGCTAGGTGTGAGGTCTAGTATCATCCTAGCATCATGAACAGGGGTTAGGTGAGTGCTAGGTGTGAGGTCTAGTATCATCCTAGCATCATGAACAGGGGTTAGGTGAGTGCTAGGTGTGAGGTCTAGTATCACCCTAGCATCATGAACAGAGGTTAGGTGAGTGCTAGGTGTGAGGTCTAGTATCATCCTAGCATCATGAACAGAGGTTAGGTGAGTGCTAGGTGTGAGGTCTATAGTATCATCCTAGCATCATGAACAGAGGTTAGGTGAGTGCTAGGTGTGAGGTCTAGTATCATCCTAGCATCATGAACAGAGGTTAGGTGAGTGCTAGGTGTGAGGTCTAGTATCATCCTAGCATCATGAACAGAGGTTAGGTGAGTTCTAGGTGTGAGGTCTAGTATCATCCTAGCATCATGAACAGAGGTTAGGTGAGTGCTAGGTGTGAGGTCTATAGTATCATCCTAGCATCATGAACAGGGGTTAGGTGAGTGCTAGGTGTGAGGTCTAGTATCACCCTAGCATCATGAACAGGGGTTAGGTGAATGCTAGGTGTGAGGTCTATAGTATCATCCTAGCATCATGAACAGAGGTTAGGTGAGTGCTAGGTGTGAGGTCTATAGTATCACCCTAGCATCATGAACAGGGGTTAGGTGAGTGCTAGGTGTGAGGTCTATAGTATCATCCTAGCATCATGAACAGAGGTTAGGTGAATGCTAGGTGTGAGGTCTATAGTATCATCCTAGCATCATGAACAGGGGTTAGGTGAGTGCTAGGTGTGAGGTCTAGTATCACCCTAGCATCATGAACAGGGGTTAGGTGAATGCTAGGTGTGAGGTCTATAGTATCATCCTAGCATCATGAACAGGGGTTAGGTGAGTGCTAGGTGTGAGGTCTAGTATCATCCTAGCATCATGAACAGAGGTTAGGTGAGTGCTAGGTGTGAGGTCTATAGTATCATCCTAGCATCATGAACAGGGGTTAGGTGAGTGCTAGGTGTGAGGTCTATAGTATCATCCTAGCATCATGAACAGAGGTTAGGTGAATGCTAGGTGTGAGGTCTATAGTATCATCCTAGCATCATGAACAGGGGTTAGGTGAGTGCTAGGTGTGAGGTCTATAGTATCATCCTAGCATCATGAACAGAGGTTAGGTGAGTGCTAGGTGTGAGGTCTAGTATCATCCTAGCATCATGAACAGAGGTTAGGTGAATGCTAGGTGTGAGGTCTAGTATCATCCTAGCATCATGAACAGAGGTTAGGTGAATGCTAGGTGTGAGGTCTAGTATCATCCTAGCATCATGAACAGAGGTTAGGTGAATGCTAGGTGTGAGGTCTAGTATCATCCTAGCATCATGAACAGGGGTTAGGTGAGTGCTAGGTGTGAGATCTAGTATCATCCTATTATCATGAACAGGGGTTAGGTGAATGCTAGGTGTGAGGTCTATAGTATCATCCTAGCATCATGAACAGGGGTTAGGTGAGTGCTAGGTGTGAGGTCTATAGTATCATCCTAGCATCATGAACAGAGGTTAGGTGAATGCTAGGTGTGAGGTCTAGTATCATCCTAGCATCATGAACAGAGGTTAGGTGAATGCTAGGTGTGAGGTCTAGTATCATCCTAGCATCATGAACAGGGGTTAGGTGAGTGCTAGGTGTGAGATCTAGTATCATCCTATTATCATGAACAGGGGTTAGGTGAATGCTAGGTGTGAGGTCTATAGTATCATCCTAGCATCATGAACAGGGGTTAGGTGAGTCCTGTGTGTAAGGCCTAGTAGTAACCTGACCAGGTTGTTTTGAGAGGTCTGTAGTTTTGCTTTTAAGGCCTTGGAGGTTTAGGTACCATGAGGTGAATGCATAGTCAAAATGACATTGGATGAGTGCTCCTGCTAGAGTCCTCAGTGTGTTCCTACTGACCACAGAGAACGTGTTCTTTGGTTGACTTTTCTGGTTACCTTTGTTGCCATGTTTTCACTGGAGACATTGTCCTCTAAGACTCGCCCACTTTGACTGTGAAGTCTTTGGCCTTGCAGAGGTTCATTCTGGACCCAAAAAGAATGAATTAAGGTTTGCCTGTAGGTGTAGTGATAGTTTAAGTAGATTGTAGATCTGCTTGTAGATCTGCTATTTTTGAATAGCCAACCAATGTGCTATACTGTAGGTAGCTAAAATGTAAAACTACAGATGTTTTCCAGGTTTTAATGGGTTAATGGAGTTGGAGATTGGAAACGGGGACGAGCGGCGGCGCTGCGAGATGGAACGCACCGACAGCGTGTTATGACTAATGTCCTGCTTAAAGGCGCTTAATATTTAACCGTTAAGGCGGGTTAATATTTAACCGTTAAGGCGGGTTAATATTTAACCGTCTAAAGTGGTTTTGTAAGACACGATAGCTTGAGACATGATGGCTTTTTAAGAGGCCAGTTTTAATAACACAGCGAGACGCTCTAGCATGTTTAATTCAACCGCTAGCGTTGGGAGGGCACGATGCGTGATGGAGCACAGTTACACATTGAAACAACATCACCACCACCTAGTGCACTCATGCACACACACACCTACACACACACACACACACACACACACACACACACACACACACACACACACACACACACACACACACACACACACACACACACACACACACACACACACACACACACCAATCCGCACGCACACACACAAATATACTGTGTGCACATACTCCTCTCCACTCTTTACTATAGAGTGTTTGCTCTAACAGTGTCTCTGGCCCCTAACAGTATCTCTGGCCCCTAACAGTGTCTCTGGCCCCTAACAGTATCTCTGGCCCCTAACAGTGTCTCTGGCCCCTAACAGTATCTCTGGCCCCTAACAGTGTCTTCGGCCCCTAACAGTGTCTCTGGCCCCTAACAGTATCTCTGGCCCCTAACAGTGTCTTCGGCCCCTAACAGTGTCTCTGGCCCCTAACAGTATCTCTGGCCCCTAACAGTGTCTCTGGCCCCTAACAGTATCTCTGGCCCCTAACAGTGTCTTCGGCCCCTAACAGTGTCTCTGGCCCCTAACAGTGTCTCTGGCCCCTAACAGTGTCTTCGGCCCCTAACAGTGTCTTTGGCCCCTAACAGTGTCTCTGGCCCCTAACAGTGTCTCTGGCCCCTAACAGTGTCTCTGGCCCCTAACAGTATCTCTGGCCCCTAACAGTGTCTTCGGCCCCTAACAGTGTCTTCGGCCCCTAACAGTGTCTTTGGCCCCTAACAGTGTCTTTGGCCCCTAACAGCGTCTCTGGCCCCTAACAGTGTCTTTGGCCCCTAACAGTGTCTTTGGCCCCTAACAGTGTCTTTGGCCCCTAACAGTGTCTTCAGGATAACTTGTCG
Source organism: Gymnoscopelus braueri (assembly GCF_963280865.1). NCBI lineage: Eukaryota > Metazoa > Chordata > Actinopteri > Myctophiformes > Myctophidae > Gymnoscopelus > Gymnoscopelus braueri. Next base: position 117,665 of record NW_027660643.1, on the reverse strand, counting down.
CAGTGTGCTGGTTCATAGAATAGAGAGGTGCTATTATATAATATTACATATATATATATATTATAATAGTATGGAGAGGTGCTATTATATAATATTACATTGCAGTATTGATGCTTTTACTTCAGTAACAAATGTGAGTACTTTTTCCTACACACTGCTGTAGTGTATATATATATATATATATATATATATATATATATATATATATATATATATATATATATATATAAAATATACATATTACATATATGTGTGCCTCTGTGAACCTTTCTTGCAAATCTTTGAATATATATATTATCTTTTAAAGCGAACATTGTTTTTTACTCAAATCGGCCCAGAGATAGTTTTCTTTTCCGTGGCATGGCTCTGTAAGAGATATTTATGAACCATGACGGCGACCTGGCCTAATTATAGCACTGCACACACGTCATGCGAAGTCTGGCCTCTCTGGCCTCTCCTCTCCTCTCGGCTCCTCTCCTCCCCTCTCCTCCCTCCCCGCTTCCCAACCTCGGTCATGTGATAAAGAGGTCAGACTTCCTGTATCTGGTTGCTATGGCAACCTGCCAGATCAGGCTGAGGGTCTGATAGGCAAAGCAGAGAATCAATCAAACCGAGAGTCCGATCACTGATCGAGGTGGGGTAAGATGCCTAAAACATAGCCATAGCTCTGATCAACAGTCTGTGACGGGTCTTGGACGGGCATGTGGAGTGATCCTGTGCTTGCGAATCCCGGACGAACTTCGGAGCTTTTGTCAATTATATAGTTGGCCACGGACCCCCATCTGATATCAGTATTTGATATCCCTTTGTGTATTTATTTTAAAAAATGCGGTGTCTGCTGATTGCAGGTTAAAAGTGTATTTATACTGTAAGTGTAGTTTAATTTAAAGGTTAAAAGTGCATTTATATCGACGTATAATACACTACTAACCACTAACCACTACTTAGTCAGCACCAGAGTTTTTTTTCAGTTCCAGGAATTAGTCTTACCCCGAGTATTATTTTTCAATTCCAGGAATTAGTCATGCCCAGAGTATTTTTTTCAGCTCCAGGAATTAGTCATAACCAAGTATTTTTTTCTTTTTCAGTTCCAGGAATTAGTCATGCCCAGAGTATTCTTTTTCAGTTCCAGGAATTAGTCATGCCCCGAGTATTTTTTTTTTTCAGTTCCAGGAATTAGTCATGCCCAGAGTATTTTTTTTCCTTTTCAGTTCCAGGAATTAGTCATGCCCCGAGTATTTTTGTTCTTTTTCAGTTCCAGGAATTAGTCATGCCCCGATTCGGGGCATGACTAATTCCTGGAACACACATACCAGCCTGATCTCCAGAGATCTCCGTAACATTGCACGGATCCAGTGCACTTCATTCCGTGGATAGTCGCCTAGAAACCCCGAAATTGCGTGCATATGTACGGCGAGTCCCACGGTGTTACATATGTTCAACCCCGACATGTTCAACTACTTAGTGAATTCTCCAGGTTAGCATTAACATACAACAAGTAGTCTTGCAAGATGCTGTTTGGATAATTGTCCAAAATAAATAGTCTATAAAAATGAGAAAAATGAGAGACAAACGTATCTAGGTATTGAAAACCTCAAGGGATGCGTCCATGACGTATATACCATGCGACCACTTAAAGGGCAAGACCACTTTGGTAGAGGTTTGGGTTGTGTAGTTACCTTGCCATGATGTAACTCCAAAGGTGGACAAGAAATCAAAAATAATTGCTCCATTGATTAGAAATGGATCATTCAAAATATGCTCCTCATTGACTTACATTGTACGGTGAAATAGCTTTAAAAGTTGCTCTTTTAGTCCGGGTTTTCTTCCTAATAAAAATGCACATATCAACAGGAAGTTAACATTTGTAAAAAAAAAAAAAAAAAACTGTCCTGGGTTTGGTGATGTTCTATATTGTCTGAATCAACTTTGTTTGTGTTTGTTTGTGTGCTAAAATAGTGACTTTGAGAGCTGTTTCAGCCTACAATGTAAGTCAATGAGGAGCAATTTTTTAATTATCAATTTCTAATCAATGGAGCAATTTTTTTTTTCTTGCTCACCTTTGGAGTTACATTGGTGCGGCCATAGCTGAGTGGTTAGTGAGCCCGCCTAGGGAGCCAGAGGCCCTGGTTGCCCCAAGTACGATTCCAGGCCACGCCAGCATATGTGTCGATGAAATGAAATTTGTCCCTGAGCAAGACTCTTAACCCCTAATTGCTCACAGGCCCTCATTGGAAACAAGCCCTCAAGGACTTTCATGAACGTCCTGTTAAAAGGAAAAAGGAATTATACATCATGACAAGGTAACTACACAACCCAAACCTCTACCAAAGTGGACTTGCCCTTTAAACTTTAGATTTCAGATGCTAGAACTTTTGACAAACTGATTGAGATGACAGATATGGGACATTAAAAAGGATAAATTAAACAAATGGGACAGTTTATTAGAACACAAAATAAATCGCTACAGCCTCAGTAGTTAACCAGTGAAATTACAGTATTTTACAATGCCTCTCATAGAGATTGCATTGAGAGCTGCAGTTCATCCTTCTAACGGACCTCGAGTAGCGGCACTGTCTAAAAAGTGGGCGTGAAATTTGTAGTCCCTGTCTGTCTCTATATCAAAGTTTGTATGACACTGTAGTATCCTCCAATAGAATGATTTGTTTGACATTGTACTATCCTCAAATAGAAAGTAAAGACACTGGTATGGAACTCCTGGTTTACTAGGATGGGGTTCAATTCCCTACAGTGTCCTACTGATATTGTAATAGTTATGATAACTCATCTATCATATTGTTCTCTCTCTATTGTTCTCTCTACAAACTTTGGCAGCCTACTAGTCCTACATACTTACCTACTAACTAGAACCCCAATTCAAACAATAAAATGTCTATCGTAATGTGGACATGTTTGCCTGAAAAGGAATCTTTGAAATGTTTCATAGTTTTAGAATTGTACTCCTTTAAAAGTTCCGAGATTTATAATGGAGGCCGATGGAAGAATTTGGGACCTCAAAAAAACACTTTCACCTAGAAACTCCATTCACAGTTCAAAAATTCCACCTTACTGTGGACATGCATCCTTGAGTTGTTTTACTTTGAAATGATTTGTAGTTTTTGAAATATTTAACTTCAAGTGCCCAATGCATTGTCAATGGCATTGGACATTTCAACTTTTACCTGGGGCTTTTACCTCTATCTAATATTGTAGTAAATACCTATGAAGTTAAGAGAATAAATAAGAACCTCTGTGGTGCAGTGGTTTAGATACAGGCCTTGCAACCAGAAGGTTCCCAGTTCAAATCCAGCTATGACATTTTTCCAAGTTTTATCTGACTCTTGTGGTCTGTATCTAATCTTTCACTGAAGAGCTTATAACCAGAAGGTTGCTGGATCAAATCCAACAAGGACATTTTTCAAACTTTTACCTGACTCCTGCACCTTTATCTAATCCTTTAGTGAAGGGCACGCAAGACAATGGACTAAGAATGAACCATGGTGGTGCAGTGGTGAAGATACAGGACTAACCAATGGAGTGTTCCATGTTCAAATCCCAGTTGTCCCATATTTCAATGCTGTACTACTTTGACATTTTCAAGGCCAAAATGCAAAAAAGCAAGTCAAAAGCACTAGGAGACACCTGCTGAGGGCCCAAAGGTGCATTGGTGCAGTGGTAGGGTTCGGTTTATCTTGATCTTGAGACAGTGTGCAGGTTCCAGTCCCATGTCATCAATGTACACGGAGGACCATAGGGGGGACTGTGTCCCTCCCCTGTTTCCTGATAGTTAAAGGTGGGGGGTTATGTCTGAAAGAACTCTTCCCAGCTAAAGTTTTACAGAAATACATTTTAAGTGATCATTGTTGCCATCTCTGGACTTTGAGTCTTGTCCTTCTGCTGTATTGCTGGATATATGAGAGGGGGACATTCAACCAGTCCTACATACTTACCCCTAGAAACCCCATTCATACTTTAAAATGTTCATATTACTGTGGACATGTTTGCCTGAAAAGGAATCTTTGAAAGGTTTAATAGTTTTAGATTTGTACTCCTTTAAAAGTTCAGAGATTTATAATGGAGGTCGATGGACACATTTGGGACCTCAAAAAAACACTTTCACCTAGAAACTCCATTCACAGTTCAAAAATTCCACCTTACTGTGGACATGCATGCTTGAGATTTTTTCTTTGAAATCATTTGTAGTTTGGGAGATATATAACTTTAAGCGCCCAATGCATTGTCAATGCGGCAATGGACATTTAATACAGGCTACTAATCCTACATACTTACTGCTAGTAACCCCATTCATACTTTAAAATGTTCATCTTACTGTGGACATGTTTGCCTGAAAAGGAATCTTTGAAATGTTTCATAGTTTTAGAATTGTACTCCTTTAAAAGTTCAGAGATTTATAATGGAGGTCGATGGACGAATTTGGGACCTCAAAAAAACACTTTCACCTAGAAACTCCATTCACAGTTCAAAAATTCCACCTTACTGTGGACATGCATGCTTGAGATTTTTTTCTTTGAAATCATTTGTAGTTTGGGAGATATTTAACTTTAAGCGCCCAATGCATTGTCAATGCGGCAATGGACATTTAATACAGGCTACTAATCCTACATACTTACTGCTAGTAACCCCATTCATACTTTAAAATGTTCATCTTACTGTGGACATGTTTGCCTGAAAAGGAATCTTTGAAATGTTTCATAGTTTTAGAATTGTACTCCTTTAAAAGTTCAGAGATTTATAATGGAGGTCGATGGACGAATTTGGGACCTCAAAAAAACACTTTCACCTAGAAACTCCATTCACAGTTCAAAAATTCCACCTTACTGTGGACATGCATGCTTGAGATTTTTTTCTTTGAAATCATTTGTAGTTTGGGAGACATTTAACTTTAAGCGCCCAATGCATTGTCAATGCGGCAATGGACATTTAATACAGGCTACTAATCCTGTAGGATTAGTAGCCTGTAATGTATGTATGTAATGTATGTATACTTACTGCTAGTAACCCCATTCATACTTTAAAATGTTCATCTTACTGTGGACATGTTTGCCTGAAAAGGAATCTTTGAAATGTTTCATAGTTTTAGAATTGTACTCCTTTAAAAGTTCCGAGATTTATAATGGAGGCCGATGGAAGAATTTGGGACCTCAAAAAAACACTTTCACCTAGAAACTCCATTCACAGTTCAAAAATTCCACCTTACTGTGGACATGCATCCTTGAGTTGTTTTACTTTGAAATGATTTGTAGTTTTTGAAATATTTAACTTCAAGCGCCCAATGCATTGTCAATGGCATTGGACATTTCAACTTTTACCTGGGGCTTTTACCTCTATCTAATATTGTAGTAAATACCTATGAAGTTAAGAGAATAAATAAGAACCTCTGTGGTGCAGTGGTTTAGATACAGGCCTTGCAACCAGAAGGTTCCCAGTTCAAATCCAGCTATGACATTTTTCCAAGTTTTATCTGACTCTTGTGGTCTGTATCTAATCTTTCACTGAAGAGCTTATAACCAGAAGGTTGCTGGATCAAATCCAACAAGGACATTTTTCAAACTTTTACCTGACTCCTGCACCTTTATCTAATCCTTTAGTGAAGGGCACGCAAGACAATGGACTAAGAATGAACCATGGTGGTGCAGTGGTGAAGATACAGTACTAACCAATGGAGTGTTCCATGTTCAAATCCCAGTTGTCCCATATTTCAATGCTGTACTACTTTGACATTTTCAAGGCCAAAATGCAAAAAAGCAAGTCAAAAGCACTAGGAGACACCTGCTGAGGGCCCAAAGGTGCATTGGTGCAGTGGTAGGGTTCGGTTTATCTTGATCTTGAGACAGTGTGCAGGTTCCAGTCCCATGTCATCAATGTACACAGAGGACCATAGGGGGGACTGTGTCCCTCCCCTGTTTCCTGATAGTTAAAGTTGGGGGGTTATGTCTGAAAGAACTCTTCCCAGCTAAAGTTTTACAGAAATACATTTTAAGTGATCATTGTTGCCATCTCTGGACTGTGAGTCTTGTCCTTCTGCTGTATTGCTGGATATATGAGAGGGGGACATTCAACCAGTCCTACATACTTACCCCTAGAAACCCCATTCATACTTTAAAATGTTCATATTACTGTGGACATGTTTGCCTGAAAAGGAATCTTTGAAAGGTTTAATAGTTTTAGATTTGTACTCCTTTAAAAGTTCAGAGATTTATAATGGAGGTCGATGGACACATTTGGGACCTCAAAAAAACACTTTCACCTAGAAACTCCATTCACAGTTCAAACATTCCACCTTACTGTGGACATGCATGCTTGAGATTTTTTCTTTGAAATCATTTGTAGTTTGGGAGATATATAACTTTAAGCGCCCAATGCATTGTCATTGTGGCAATGGACATTTAATACAGGCTACTTATCCTACATACTTACTGCTGGTAACCCCATTCATACTTTAAAATTTTCATCTTACTATGGACATGTTTGCCTGAAAAGGAATCTTTGAAATGTTTCATTGTTTTAGAATTGTACTCCTTTAAAAGTTCAGAGATTTATAATGGAGGTCGATGGACGAATTTGGGACCTAAAAAAAAACTTTCACCTAGAAACTCCATTCACAGTTCAAAAATCCCACCTTACTGTGGACATGCATGCTTGAGATTTTTTTCTTTGAAATCATTTGTAGTTTGGGAGATATTTAACTTTAAGCGCCCAATGCATTGTCAATGCGGCAATGGACATTTAATACAGGCTACTAATCCTACATACTTACTGCTAGTAACCCCATTCATACTTTAAAATGTTCATCTTACTGTGGACATGTTTGCCTGAAAAGGAATCTTTGAAATGTTTCATAGTTTTAGAATTGTACTCCTTTAAAAGTTCAGAGATTTATAATGGAGGTCGATGGACGAATTTGGGACCTCAAAAAAACACTTTCACCTAGAAACTCCATTCACAGTTCAAAAATTCCACCTTACTGTGGACATGCATGCTTGAGATTTTTTTCTTTGAAATCATTTGTAGTTTGGGAGATATTTAACTTTAAGCGCCCAATGCATTGTCAATGCGGCAATGGACATTTAATACAGGCTACTAATCCTACATACTTACTGCTAGTAACCCCATTCATACTTTAAAATGTTCATCTTACTGTGGACATGTTTGCCTGAAAAGGAATCTTTGAAATGTTTCATAGTTTTAGAATTGTACTCCTTTAAAAGTTCAGAGATTTATAATGGAGGTCGATGGACGAATTTGGGACCTCAAAAAAACACTTTCACCTAGAAACTCCATTCACAGTTCAAAAATTCCACCTTACTGTGGACATGCATGCTTGAGATTTTTTTCTTTGAAATCATTTGTAGTTTGGGAGACATTTAACTTTAAGCGCCCAATGCATTGTCAATGCGGCAATGGACATTTAATACAGGCTACTAATCCTACATACTTACTGCTAGTAACCCCATTCATACTTTAAAATGTTCATCTTACTGTGGACATGTTTGCCTGAAAAGGAATCTTTGAAATGTTTCATAGTTTTAGAATTGTACTCCTTTAAAAGTTCAGAGATTTATAATGGAGGTCGATGGACGAATTTGGGACCTAAAAAAACACTTTCACCTAGAAACTCCATTCACAGTTCAAAAATCCCACCTTACTGTGGACATGCATGCTTGAGATTTTTTTATTTGAAATCATTTGTAGTTTGTGAGATATTTAACTTTAAGCGCCCAATGCATTGTCAATGCGGCAATGGACATTTAATACAGGCTACTAATCCTACATACTTACTGCTAGTAACCCCATTCATACTTTAAAATGTTCATCTTACTGTGGACATGTTTGCCTGAAAAGGAATCTTTGAAATGTTTCATAGTTTTAGAATTGTACTCCTTTAAAAGTTCATAGATTTATAATGGAGGTCGATGGACGAATTTGGGACCTCAAAAAAACACTTTCACCTAGAAACTCCATTCACAGTTCAAAAATTCCACCTTACTGTGGACATGCATGCTTGAGATTTTTTTCTTTGAAATCATTTGTAGTTTGGGGGGATATTTAACTTTAAGCGCCCAATGCATTGTCAATGCGGCAATGGACATTTAATACAGGCTACTAATCCTACATACTTACTGCTAGTAACCCCATTCATACTTTAAAATGTTCATCTTACTGTGGACATGTTTGCCTGAAAAGGAATCTTTGAAATGTTTCATAGTTTTAGAATTGTACTCCTTTAAAAGTTCAGAGATTTATAATGGAGGTCGATGGACGAATTTGGGACCTCAAAAAAACACTTTCACCTAGAAACTCCATTCACAGTTCAAAAATTCCACCTTACTGTGGACATGCATGCTTGAGATTTTTTTCTTTGAAATCATTTGTAGTTTGGGAGATATTTAACTTTAAGCGCCCAATGCATTGTCAATGCGGCAATGGACATTTAATACAGGCTACTAATCCTACATACTGCTAGTAACCCCATTCATAATTTAAAATGTTCATCTTACTGTGGACATGTTTGCCTGAAAAGGAATCTTTGAAATGTTTCATAGTTTTAGAATTGTACTCCTTTAAAAGTTCAGAGATTTATAATGGAGGTCGATGGACAAATTTGGGACCTCAAAAAAACACTTTCACCTAGAAACTCCATTCACAGTTCAAACATTCCACCTTACTGTGGACATGCATGCTTGAGATTTTTTTCTTTGAAATCATTTGTAGTTTGGGAGATATTTAACTTTAAGCGCCCAATGCATTGTCAATGCGGCAATGGACATTTAATACAGGCTACTAATCCTACATTCTTACTGCTAGTAACCCCATTCATACTTTAAAATGTTCATCTTACTTTGGATATGTTTGCCTGAAAAGGAATCTTTGAAATGTTTCATAGTTTTAGAATTGTACTCCTTTAAAAGTTCAGAGATTTATAATGGAGGTCGATGGACGAATTTGGGACCTCAAAAAAACACTTTCACCTAGAAACTCCATTCACAGTTCAAAAATTCCACCTTACTGTGGACATGCATGCTTGAGATTTTTTTCTTTGAAATCATTTGTAGTTTGGGAGATATTTAACTTTAAGCGCCCAATGCATTGTCAATGCGGCAATGGACATTTAATACAGGCTACTAATCCTACATACTTACTGCTAGTAACCCCATTCATAATTTAAAATGTTCATCTTACTGTGGACATGTTTGCCTGAAAAGGAATCTTTGAAATGTTTCATAGTTTTAGAATTGTACTCCTTTAAAAGTTCAGAGATTTATAATGGAGGTCGATGGACAAATTTGGGACCTCAAAAAAACACTTTCACCTAGAAACTCCATTCACAGTTCAAAAATTCCACCTTACTGTGGACATGCATGCTTGAGATTTTTTTCTTTGAAATCATTTGTAGTTTGGGAGACATTTAACTTTAAGCGCCCAATGCATTGTCAATGCGGCAATGGACATTTAATACAGGCTACTAATCCTACATACTTACTGCTAGTAACCCCATTCATACTTTAAAATGTTCATCTTACTGTGGACATGTTTGCCTGAAAAGGAATCTTTGAAATGTTTCATAGTTTTAGAATTGTACTCCTTTAAAAGTTCAGAGATTTATAATGGAGGTCGATGGACAAATTTGGGACCTCAAAAAAACACTTTCACCTAGAAACTCCATTCACAGTTCAAAAATTCCACCTTACTGTGGACATGCATGCTTGAGATTTTTTTCTTTGAAATCATTTGTAGTTTGGGAGATATTTAACTTTAAGCGCCCAATGCATTGTCAATGCGGCAATGGACATTTAATACAGGCTACTAATCCTACATTCTTACTGCTAGTAACCCCATTCATACTTTAAAATGTTCATCTTACTTTGGATATGTTTGCCTGAAAAGGAATCTTTGAAATGTTTCATAGTTTTAGAATTGTACTCCTTTAAAAGTTCAGAGATTTATAATGGAGGTCGATGGACGAATTTGGGAGCTCAAAAAAACACTTTCACCTAGAAACTCCATTCACAGTTCAAAAATTCCACCTTACTGTGGACATGCATGCTTGAGATTTTTTTCTTTGAAATCATTTGTAGTTTGGGAGACATTTAACTTTAAGCGCCCAATGCATTGTCAATGCGGCAATGGACATTTAATACAGGCTACTAATCCTACATACTTACTGCTAGTAACCCCATTCATACTTTAAAATGTTCATCTTACTGTGGACATGTTTGCCTGAAAAGGAATCTTTGAAATGTTTCATAGTTTTAGAATTGTACTCCTTTAAAAGTTCCGAGATTTATAATGGAGGCCGATGGAAGAATTTGGGACCTCAAAAAAACACTTTCACCTAGAAACTCCATTCACAGTTCAAAAATTCCACCTTACTGTGGACATGCATCCTTGAGTTGTTTTACTTTGAAATGATTTGTAGTTTTTGAAATATTTAACTTCAAGCGCCCAATGCATTGTCAATGGCATTGGACATTTCAACCTTTACCTGGGGCTTTTACCTCTATCTAATATTGTAGTAAATACCTATGAAGTTAAGAGAATAAATAAGAACCTCTGTGGTGCAGTGGTTTAGATACAGGCCTTGCAACCAGAAGGTTCCCAGTTCAAATCCAGCTATGACATTTTTCCAAGTTTTATCTGACTCTTGTGGTCTGTATCTAATCTTTCACTGAAGAGCTTATAACCAGAAGGTTGCTGGATCAAATCCAACAAGGACATTTTTCAAACTTTTACCTGACTCCTGCACCTTTATCTAATCCTTTAGTGAAGGGCACGCAAGACAATGGACTAAGAATGAACCATGGTGGTGCAGTGGTGAAGATACAGTACTAACCAATGGAGTGTTCCATGTTCAAATCCCAGTTGTCCCATATTTCAATGCTGTACTACTTTGACATTTTCAAGGCCAAAATGCAAAAAAGCAAGTCAAAAGCACTAGGAGACACCTGCTGAGGGCCCAAAGGTGCATTGGTGCAGTGGTAGGGTTCGGTTTATCTTGATCTTGAGACAGTGTGCAGGTTCCAGTCCCATGTCATCAATGTACACGGAGGACCATAGGGGGGACTGTGTCCCTCCCCTGTTTCCTGATAGTTAAAGTTGGGGGGTTATGTCTGAAAGAACTCTTCCCAGCTAAAGTTTTACAGAAATACATTTTAAGTGATCATTGTTGCCATCTCTGGACTGTGAGTCTTGTCCTTCTGCTGTATTGCTGGATATATGAGAGGGGGACATTCAACCAGTCCTACATACTTACCCCTAGAAACCCCATTCATACTTTAAAATGTTCATATTACTGTGGACATGTTTGCCTGAAAAGGAATCTTTGAAAGGTTTAATAGTTTTAGATTTGTACTCCTTTAAAAGTTCAGAGATTTATAATGGAGGTCGATGGACACATTTGGGACCTCAAAAAAACACTTTCACCTAGAAACTCCATTCACAGTTCAAAAATTCCACCTTACTGTGGACATGCATGCTTGAGATTTTTTCTTTGAAATCATTTGTAGTTTGGGAGATATATAACTTTAAGCGCCCAATGCATTGTCATTGTGGCAATGGACATTTAATACAGGCTACTTATCCTACATACTTACTGCTGGTAACCCCATTCATACTTTAAAATGTTCATCTTACTGTGGACATGTTTGCCTGAAAAGGAATCTTTGAAATGTTTCATTGTTTTAGAATTGTACTCCTTTAAAAGTTCAGAGATTTATAATGGAGGTCGATGGACGAATTTGGGACCTAAAAAAAAACTTTCACCTAGAAACTCCATTCACAGTTCAAAAATCCCACCTTACTGTGGACATGCATGCTTGAGATTTTTTTCTTTGAAATCATTTGTAGTTTGGGAGATATTTAACTTTAAGCGCCCAATGCATTGTCAATGCAGCAATGGACATTTAATACAGGCTACTAATCCTACATACTTACTGCTAGTAACCCCATTCATACTTTAAAATGTTCATCTTACTGTGGACATGTTTGCCTGAAAAGGAATCTTTGAAATGTTTCATAGTTTTAGAATTGTACTCCTTTAAAAGTTCAGAGATTTATAATGGAGGTCGATGGACGAATTTGGGACCTCAAAAAAACACTTTCACCTAGAAACTCCATTCACAGTTCAAAAATTCCACCTTACTGTGGACATGCATGCTTGAGATTTTTTTCTTTGAAATCATTTGTAGTTTGGGAGATATTTAACTTTAAGCGCCCAATGCATTGTCAATGCGGCAATGGACATTTAATACAGGCTACTAATCCTACATACTTACTGCTAGTAACCCCATTCATACTTTAAAATGTTCATCTTACTGTGGACATGTTTGCCTGAAAAGGAATCTTTGAAATGTTTCATAGTTTTAGAATTGTACTCCTTTAAAAGTTCAGAGATTTATAATGGAGGTCGATGGACGAATTTGGGACCTCAAAAAAACACTTTCACCTAGAAACTCCATTCACAGTTCAAAAATTCCACCTTACTGTGGACATGCATGCTTGAGATTTTTTTCTTTTAAATCATTTGTAGTTTGGGAGACATTTAACTTTAAGCGCCCAATGCATTGTCAATGCGGCAATGGACATTTAATACAGGCTACTAATCCTACATACTTACTGCTAGTAACCCCATTCATACTTTAAAATGTTCATCTTACTGTGGACATGTTTGCCTGAAAAGGAATCTTTGAAATGTTTCATAGTTTTAGAATTGTACTCCTTTAAAAGTTCAGAGATTTATAATGGAGGTCGATGGACGAATTTGGGACCTAAAAAAACACTTTCACCTAGAAACTCCATTCACAGTTCAAAAATCCCACCTTACTGTGGACATGCATGCTTGAGATTTTTTTATTTGAAATCATTTGTAGTTTGTGAGATATTTAACTTTAAGCGCCCAATGCATTGTCAATGCGGCAATGGACATTTAATACAGGCTACTAATCCTACATACTTACTGCTAGTAACCCCATTCATACTTTAAAATGTTCATCTTACTGTGGACATGTTTGCCTGAAAAGGAATCTTTGAAATGTTTCATAGTTTTAGAATTGTACTCCTTTAAAAGTTCATAGATTTATAATGGAGGTCGATGGACGAATTTGGGACCTCAAAAAAACACTTTCACCTAGAAACTCCATTCACAGTTCAAAAATTCCACCTTACTGTGGACATGCATGCTTGAGATTTTTTTCTTTGAAATCATTTGTAGTTTGGGGGGATATTTAACTTTAAGCGCCCAATGCATTGTCAATGCGGCAATGGACATTTAATACAGGCTACTAATCCTACATACTTACTGCTAGTAACCCCATTCATACTTTAAAATGTTCATCTTACTGTGGACATGTTTGCCTGAAAAGGAATCTTTGAAATGTTTCATAGTTTTAGAATTGTACTCCTTTAAAAGTTCAGAGATTTATAATGGAGGTCGATGGACGAATTTGGGACCTCAAAAAAACACTTTCACCTAGAAACTCCATTCACAGTTCAAAAATTCCACCTTACTGTGGACATGCATGCTTGAGATTTTTTTCTTTGAAATCATTTGTAGTTTGGGAGATATTTAACTTTAAGCGCCCAATGCATTGTCAATGCGGCAATGGACATTTAATACAGGCTACTAATCCTACATACTTACTGCTAGTAACCCCATTCATAATTTAAAATGTTCATCTTACTGTGGACATGTTTGCCTGAAAAGGAATCTTTGAAATGTTTCATAGTTTTAGAATTGTACTCCTTTAAAAGTTCAGAGATTTATAATGGAGGTCGATGGACGAATTTGGGACCTCAAAAAAACACTTTCACCTAGAAACTCCATTCACAGTTCAAAAATTCCACCTTACTGTGGACATGCATGCTTGAGATTTTTTTCTTTGAAATCATTTGTAGTTTGGGAGATATTTAACTTTAAGCGCCCAATGCATTGTCAATGCGGCAATGGACATTTAATACAGGCTACTAATCCTACATACTTACTGCTAGTAACCCCATTCATAATTTAAAATGTTCATCTTACTGTGGACATGTTTGCCTGAAAAGGAATCTTTGAAATGTTTCATAGTTTTAGAATTGTACTCCTTTAAAAGTTCAGAGATTTATAATGGAGGTCGATGGACAAATTTGGGACCTCAAAAAAACACTTTCACCTAGAAACTCCATTCACAGTTCAAAAATTCCACCTTACTGTGGACATGCATGCTTGAGATTTTTTTCTTTGAAATCATTTGTAGTTTGGGAGACATTTAACTTTAAGCGCCCAATGCATTGTCAATGCGGCAATGGACATTTAATACAGGCTACTAATCCTACATACTTACTGCTAGTAACCCCATTCATACTTTAAAATGTTCATCTTACTGTGGACATGTTTGCCTGAAAAGGAATCTTTGAAATGTTTCATAGTTTTAGAATTGTACTCCTTTAAAAGTTCAGAGATTTATAATGGAGGTCGATGGACAAATTTGGGACCTCAAAAAAACACTTTCACCTAGAAACTCCATTCACAGTTCAAAAATTCCACCTTACTGTGGACATGCATGCTTGAGATTTTTTTCTTTGAAATCATTTGTAGTTTGGGAGATATTTAACTTTAAGCGCCCAATGCATTGTCAATGCGGCAATGGACATTTAATACAGGCTACTAATCCTACATACTTACTGCTAGTAACCCCATTCATACTTTAAAATGTTCATCTTACTGTGGACATGTTTGCCTGAAAAGGAATCTTTGAAATGTTTCATAGTTTTAGAATTGTACTCCTTTAAAAGTTCAGAGATTTATAATGGAGGTCGATGGACAAATTTGGGACCTCAAAAAAACACTTTCACCTAGAAACTCCATTCACAGTTCAAAAATTCCACCTTACTGTGGACATGCATGCTTGAGATTTTTTTCTTTGAAATCATTTGTAGTTTGGGAGATATTTAACTTTAAGCGCCCAATGCATTGTCAATGCGGCAATGGACATTTAATACAGGCTACTAATCCTACATTCTTACTGCTAGTAACCCCATTCATACTTTAAAATGTTCATCTTACTTTGGATATGTTTGCCTGAAAAGGAATCTTTGAAATGTTTCATAGTTTTAGAATTGTACTCCTTTAAAAGTTCAGAGATTTATAATGGAGGTCGATGGACGAATTTGGGAGCTCAAAAAAACACTTTCACCTAGAAACTCCATTCACAGTTCAAAAATTCCACCTTACTGTGGACATGCATGCTTGAGATTTTTTTCTTTGAAATCATTTGTAGTTTGGGAGACATTTAACTTTAAGCGCCCAATGCATTGTCAATGCGGCAATGGACATTTAATACAGGCTACTAATCCTACATACTTACTGCTAGTAACCCCATTCATACTTTAAAATGTTCATCTTACTGTGGACATGTTTGCCTGAAAAGGAATCTTTGAAATGTTTCATAGTTTTAGAATTGTACTCCTTTAAAGTGATCATTGTTGCCATCTCTGGACTGTGAGTCTTGTCCTTCTGCTGTATTGCTGGATATATGAGAGGGGGACATTCAACCAGTCCTACATACTTACCCCTAGAAACCCCATTCATACTTTAAAATGTTCATATTACTGTGGACATGTTTGCCTGAAAAGGAATCTTTGAAAGGTTTAATAGTTTTAGATTTGTACTCCTTTAAAAGTTCAGAGATTTATAATGGAGGTCGATGGACACATTTGGGACCTCAAAAAAACACTTTCACCTAGAAACTCCATTCACAGTTCAAAAATTCCACCTTACTGTGGACATGCATGCTTGAGATTTTTTCTTTGAAATCATTTGTAGTTTGGGAGATATATAACTTTAAGCGCCCAATGCATTGTCATTGTGGCAATGGACATTTAATACAGGCTACTTATCCTACATACTTACTGCTGGTAACCCCATTCATACTTTAAAATGTTCATCTTACTGTGGACATGTTTGCCTGAAAAGGAATCTTTGAAATGTTTCATTGTTTTAGAATTGTACTCCTTTAAAAGTTCAGAGATTTATAATGGAGGTCGATGGACGAATTTGGGACCTAAAAAAAAACTTTCACCTAGAAACTCCATTCACAGTTCAAAAATCCCACCTTACTGTGGACATGCATGCTTGAGATTTTTTTCTTTGAAATCATTTGTAGTTTGGGAGATATTTAACTTTAAGCGCCCAATGCATTGTCAATGCAGCAATGGACATTTAATACAGGCTACTAATCCTACATACTTACTGCTAGTAACCCCATTCATACTTTAAAATGTTCATCTTACTGTGGACATGTTTGCCTGAAAAGGAATCTTTGAAATGTTTCATAGTTTTAGAATTGTACTCCTTTAAAAGTTCAGAGATTTATAATGGAGGTCGATGGACGAATTTGGGACCTCAAAAAAACACTTTCACCTAGAAACTCCATTCACAGTTCAAAAATTCCACCTTACTGTGGACATGCATGCTTGAGATTTTTTTCTTTGAAATCATTTGTAGTTTGGGAGATATTTAACTTTAAGCGCCCAATGCATTGTCAATGCGGCAATGGACATTTAATACAGGCTACTAATCCTACATACTTACTGCTAGTAACCCCATTCATACTTTAAAATGTTCATCTTACTGTGGACATGTTTGCCTGAAAAGGAATCTTTGAAATGTTTCATAGTTTTAGAATTGTACTCCTTTAAAAGTTCAGAGATTTATAATGGAGGTCGATGGACGAATTTGGGACCTCAAAAAAACACTTTCACCTAGAAACTCCATTCACAGTTCAAAAATTCCACCTTACTGTGGACATGCATGCTTGAGATTTTTTTCTTTTAAATCATTTGTAGTTTGGGAGACATTTAACTTTAAGCGCCCAATGCATTGTCAATGCGGCAATGGACATTTAATACAGGCTACTAATCCTACATACTTACTGCTAGTAACCCCATTCATACTTTAAAATGTTCATCTTACTGTGGACATGTTTGCCTGAAAAGGAATCTTTGAAATGTTTCATAGTTTTAGAATTGTACTCCTTTAAAAGTTCAGAGATTTATAATGGAGGTCGATGGACGAATTTGGGACCTAAAAAAACACTTTCACCTAGAAACTCCATTCACAGTTCAAAAATCCCACCTTACTGTGGACATGCATGCTTGAGATTTTTTTATTTGAAATCATTTGTAGTTTGTGAGATATTTAACTTTAAGCGCCCAATGCATTGTCAATGCGGCAATGGACATTTAATACAGGCTACTAATCCTACATACTTACTGCTAGTAACCCCATTCATACTTTAAAATGTTCATCTTACTGTGGACATGTTTGCCTGAAAAGGAATCTTTGAAATGTTTCATAGTTTTAGAATTGTACTCCTTTAAAAGTTCATAGATTTATAATGGAGGTCGATGGACGAATTTGGGACCTCAAAAAAACACTTTCACCTAGAAACTCCATTCACAGTTCAAAAATTCCACCTTACTGTGGACATGCATGCTTGAGATTTTTTTCTTTGAAATCATTTGTAGTTTGGGGGGATATTTAACTTTAAGCGCCCAATGCATTGTCAATGCGGCAATGGACATTTAATACAGGCTACTAATCCTACATACTTACTGCTAGTAACCCCATTCATACTTTAAAATGTTCATCTTACTGTGGACATGTTTGCCTGAAAAGGAATCTTTGAAATGTTTCATAGTTTTAGAATTGTACTCCTTTAAAAGTTCAGAGATTTATAATGGAGGTCGATGGACGAATTTGGGACCTCAAAAAAACACTTTCACCTAGAAACTCCATTCACAGTTCAAAAATTCCACCTTACTGTGGACATGCATGCTTGAGATTTTTTTCTTTGAAATCATTTGTAGTTTGGGAGATATTTAACTTTAAGCGCCCAATGCATTGTCAATGCGGCAATGGACATTTAATACAGGCTACTAATCCTACATACTTACTGCTAGTAACCCCATTCATAATTTAAAATGTTCATCTTACTGTGGACATGTTTGCCTGAAAAGGAATCTTTGAAATGTTTCATAGTTTTAGAATTGTACTCCTTTAAAAGTTCAGAGATTTATAATGGAGGTCGATGGACAAATTTGGGACCTCAAAAAAAACACTTTCACCTAGAAACTCCATTCACAGTTCAAACATTCCACCTTACTGTGGACATGCATGCTTGAGATTTTTTTCTTTGAAATCATTTGTAGTTTGGGAGATATTTAACTTTAAGCGCCCAATGCATTGTCAATGCGGCAATGGACATTTAATACAGGCTACTAATCCTACATTCTTACTGCTAGTAACCCCATTCATACTTTAAAATGTTCATCTTACTTTGGATATGTTTGCCTGAAAAGGAATCTTTGAAATGTTTCATAGTTTTAGAATTGTACTCCTTTAAAAGTTCAGAGATTTATAATGGAGGTCGATGGACGAATTTGGGACCTCAAAAAAACACTTTCACCTAGAAACTCCATTCACAGTTCAAAAATTCCACCTTACTGTGGACATGCATGCTTGAGATTTTTTTCTTTGAAATCATTTGTAGTTTGGGAGATATTTAACTTTAAGCGCCCAATGCATTGTCAATGCGGCAATGGACATTTAATACAGGCTACTAATCCTACATACTTACTGCTAGTAACCCCATTCATAATTTAAAATGTTCATCTTACTGTGGACATGTTTGCCTGAAAAGGAATCTTTGAAATGTTTCATAGTTTTAGAATTGTACTCCTTTAAAAGTTCAGAGATTTATAATGGAGGTCGATGGACAAATTTGGGACCTCAAAAAAACACTTTCACCTAGAAACTCCATTCACAGTTCAAACATTCCACCTTACTGTGGACATGCATGCTTGAGATTTTTTTCTTTGAAATCATTTGTAGTTTGGGAGATATTTAACTTTAAGCGCCCAATGCATTGTCAATGCGGCAATGGACATTTAATACAGGCTACTAATCCTACATTCTTACTGCTAGTAACCCCATTCATACTTTAAAATGTTCATCTTACTTTGGATATGTTTGCCTGAAAAGGAATCTTTGAAATGTTTCATAGTTTTAGAATTGTACTCCTTTAAAAGTTCAGAGATTTATAATGGAGGTCGATGGACGAATTTGGGACCTCAAAAAAACACTTTCACCTAGAAACTCCATTCACAGTTCAAAAATTCCACCTTACTGTGGACATGCATGCTTGAGATTTTTTTCTTTGAAATAATTTGTAGTTTGGGAGATATTTAACTTTAAGCGCCCAATGCATTGTCAATGCGGCAATGGACATTTAATACAGGCTACTAATCCTACATACTTACTGCTAGTAACCCCATTCATACTTTAAAATGTTCATCTTACTGTGGACATGTTTGCCTGAAAAGGAATCTTTGAAATGTTTCATAGTTTTAGAATTGTACTCCTTTAAAAGTTCAGAGATTTATAATGGAGGTCGATGGACGAATTTGGGACCTCAAAAAAACACTTTCACCTAGAAACTCCATTCACAGTTCAAAAATTCCACCTTACTGTGGACATGCATGCTTGAGATTTTTTTCTTTGAAATCATTTGTAGTTTGGGAGACATTTAACTTTAAGCGCCCAATGCATTGTCAATGCGGCAATGGACATTTAATACAGGCTACTAATCCTACATACTTACTGCTAGTAACCCCATTCATACTTTAAAATGTTCATCTTACTGTGGACATGTTTGCCTGAAAAGGAATCTTTGAAATGTTTCATAGTTTTAGAATTGTACTCCTTTAAAAGTTCAGAGATTTATAATGGAGGTCGATGGACAAATTTGGGACCTCAAAAAAACACTTTCACCTAGAAACTCCATTCACAGTTCAAAAATTCCACCTTACTGTGGACATGCATGCTTGAGATTTTTTTCTTTGAAATCATTTGTAGTTTGGGAGATATTTAACTTTAAGCGCCCAATGCATTGTCAATGCGGCAATGGACATTTAATACAGGCTACTAATCCTACATACTTACTGCTAGTAACCCCATTCATACTTTAAAATGTTCATCTTACTTTGGATATGTTTGCCTGAAAAGGAATCTTTGAAATGTTTCATAGTTTTAGAATTGTACTCCTTTAAAAGTTCAGAGATTTATAATGGAGGACGATGGACGAATTCGGGACCTCAAAAAAACACTTTCACCTACAAACTCCATTCACAGTTCAAAAATTCCATCTTACTGTGGACATGCATGCTTGAGATTTTTTTCTTTGAAATCATTTGTAGTTTGGGAGATATTTCACTTCAAGCTCCCAATGCATTGTCAATGCGGCAATGGACATTTAATACAGGCTACTAATCCTACATACTTACTGCTAGTAACCCCATTCATACTTTAAAATGTTCATCTTACTGTGGACATGTTTGCCTGAAAAGGAATCTTTGAAATGTTTCATAGTTTTAGAATTGTACTCCTTTAAAAGTTCAGAGATTTATAATGGAGGTCGATGGACGAATTTGGGACCTCAAAAAAACACTTTCACCTAGAAACTCCATTCACAGTTCAAAAATTCCACCTTACTGTGGACATGCATGCTTGAGATTTTTTTCTTTGAAATCATTTGTAGTTTGGGAGATATTTAACTTTAAGCGCCCAATGCATTGTCAATGCGGCAATGGACATTTAATACAGGCTACTAATCCTACATACTTACTGCTAGTAACCCCATTCATAATTTAAAATGTTCATCTTACTGTGGACATGTTTGCCTGAAAAGGAATCTTTGAAATGTTTCATAGTTTTAGAATTGTACTCCTTTAAAAGTTCAGAGATTTATAATGGAGGTCGATGGACAAATTTGGGACCTCAAAAAAACACTTTCACCTAGAAACTCCATTCACAGTTCAAACATTCCACCTTACTGTGGACATGCATGCTTGAGATTTTTTTCTTTGAAATCATTTGTAGTTTGGGAGATATTTAACTTTAAGCGCCCAATGCATTGTCAATGCGGCAATGGACATTTAATACAGGCTACTAATCCTACATTCTTACTGCTAGTAACCCCATTCATACTTTAAAATGTTCATCTTACTTTGGATATGTTTGCCTGAAAAGGAATCTTTGAAATGTTTCATAGTTTTAGAATTGTACTCCTTTAAAAGTTCAGAGATTTATAATGGAGGTCGATGGACGAATTTGGGACCTCAAAAAAACACTTTCACCTAGAAACTCCATTCACAGTTCAAAAATTCCACCTTACTGTGGACATGCATGCTTGAGATTTTTTTCTTTGAAATCATTTGTAGTTTGGGAGATATTTAACTTTAAGCGCCCAATGCATTGTCAATGCGGCAATGGACATTTAATACAGGCTACTAATCCTACATACTTACTGCTAGTAACCCCATTCATACTTTAAAATGTTCATCTTACTGTGGACATGTTTGCCTGAAAAGGAATCTTTGAAATGTTTCATAGTTTTAGAATTGTACTCCTTTAAAAGTTCAGAGATTTATAATGGAGGTCGATGGACGAATTTGGGACCTCAAAAAAACACTTTCACCTAGAAACTCCATTCACAGTTCAAAAATTCCACCTTACTGTGGACATGCATGCTTGAGATTTTTTTCTTTGAAATCATTTGTAGTTTGGGAGATATTTAACTTTAAGCGCCCAATGCATTGTCAATGCGGCAATGGACATTTAATACAGGCTACTAATCCTACATACTTACTGCTAGTAACCCCATTCATAATTTAAAATGTTCATCTTACTGTGGACATGTTTGCCTGAAAAGGAATCTTTGAAATGTTTCATAGTTTTAGAATTGTACTCCTTTAAAAGTTCAGAGATTTATAATGGAGGTCGATGGACAAATTTGGGACCTCAAAAAAACACTTTCACCTAGAAACTCCATTCACAGTTCAAACATTCCACCTTACTGTGGACATGCATGCTTGAGATTTTTTTCTTTGAAATCATTTGTAGTTTGGGAGATATTTAACTTTAAGCGCCCAATGCATTGTCAATGCGGCAATGGACATTTAATACAGGCTACTAATCCTACATTCTTACTGCTAGTAACCCCATTCATACTTTAAAATGTTCATCTTACTTTGGATATGTTTGCCTGAAAAGGAATCTTTGAAATGTTTCATAGTTTTAGAATTGTACTCCTTTAAAAGTTCAGAGATTTATAATGGAGGTCGATGGACGAATTTGGGACCTCAAAAAAACACTTTCACCTAGAAACTCCATTCACAGTTCAAAAATTCCACCTTACTGTGGACATGCATGCTTGAGATTTTTTTCTTTGAAATCATTTGTAGTTTGGGAGATATTTAACTTTAAGCGCCCAATGCATTGTCAATGCGGCAATGGACATTTAATACAGGCTACTAATCCTACATACTTACTGCTAGTAACCCCATTCATACTTTAAAATGTTCATCTTACTGTGGACATGTTTGCCTGAAAAGGAATCTTTGAAATGTTTCATAGTTTTAGAATTGTACTCCTTTAAAAGTTCAGAGATTTATAATGGAGGTCGATGGACGAATTTGGGACCTCAAAAAAACACTTTCACCTAGAAACTCCATTCACAGTTCAAAAATTCCACCTTACTGTGGACATGCATGCTTGAGATTTTTTTCTTTGAAATCATTTGTAGTTTGGGAGACATTTAACTTTAAGCGCCCAATGCATTGTCAATGCGGCAATGGACATTTAATACAGGCTACTAATCCTACATACTTACTGCTAGTAACCCCATTCATACTTTAAAATGTTCATCTTACTGTGGACATGTTTGCCTGAAAAGGAATCTTTGAAATGTTTCATAGTTTTAGAATTGTACTCCTTTAAAAGTTCAGAGATTTATAATGGAGGTCGATGGACAAATTTGGGACCTCAAAAAAACACTTTCACCTAGAAACTCCATTCACAGTTCAAAAATTCCACCTTACTGTGGACATGCATGCTTGAGATTTTTTTCTTTGAAATCATTTGTAGTTTGGGAGATATTTAACTTTAAGCGCCCAATGCATTGTCAATGCGGCAATGGACATTTAATACAGGCTACTAATCCTACATACTTACTGCTAGTAACCCCATTCATACTTTAAAATGTTCATCTTACTTTGGATATGTTTGCCTGAAAAGGAATCTTTGAAATGTTTCATAGTTTTAGAATTGTACTCCTTTAAAAGTTCAGAGATTTATAATGGAGGTCGATGGACGAATTTGGGACCTCAAAAAAACACTTTCACCTAGAAACTCCATTCACAGTTCAAAAATTCCACCTTACTGTGGACATGCATGCTTGAGATTTTTTTCTTTGAAATCATTTGTAGTTTGGGAGATATTTAACTTTAAGCGCCCAATGCATTGTCAATGCGGCAATGGACATTTAATACAGGCTACTAATCCTACATACTTACTGCTAGTAACCCCATTCATACTTTAAAATGTTCATCTTACTGTGGACATGTTTGCCTGAAAAGGAATCTTTGAAATGTTTCATAGTTTTAGAATTGTACTCCTTTAAAAGTTCAGAGATTTATAATGGAGGTCGATGGACAAATTTGGGACCTCAAAAAAACACTTTCACCTAGAAACTCCATTCACAGTTCAAAAATTCCACCTTACTGTGGACATGCATGCTTGAGATTTTTTTCTTTGAAATCATTTGTAGTTTGGGAGATATTTAACTTTAAGCGCCCAATGCATTGTCAATGCGGCAATGGACATTTAATACAGGCTACTAATCCTACATACTTACTGCTAGTAACCCCATTCATACTTTAAAATGTTCATCTTACTTTGGATATGTTTGCCTGAAAAGGAATCTTTGAAATGTTTCATAGTTTTAGAATTGTACTCCTTTAAAAGTTCAGAGATTTATAATGGAGGTCGATGGACGAATTTGGGACCTCAAAAAAACACTTTCACCTAGAAACTCCATTCACAGTTCAAAAATTCCACCTTACTGTGGACATGCATGCTTGAGATTTTTTTCTTTGAAATCATTTGTAGTTTGGGAGATATTTAACTTTAAGCGCCCAATGCATTGTCAATGCGGCAATGGACATTTAATACAGGCTACTAATCCTACATACTTACTGCTAGTAACCCCATTCATACTTTAAAATGTTCATCTTACTGTGGACATGTTTGCCTGAAAAGGAATCTTTGAAATGTTTCATAGTTTTAGAATTGTACTCCTTT
This sequence comes from Gymnoscopelus braueri, assembly GCF_963280865.1. Lineage (NCBI taxonomy): Eukaryota > Metazoa > Chordata > Actinopteri > Myctophiformes > Myctophidae > Gymnoscopelus > Gymnoscopelus braueri. The sequence goes on along the minus strand of NW_027660643.1, from coordinate 93,469 downwards.
AAAAGTTCAGAGATTTATAATGGAGGTCGATGGACGAATTTGGGACCTCAAAAAAACACTTTCACCTAGAAACTCCATTCACAGTTCAAAAATTCCACCTTACTGTGGACATGCATGCTTGAGATTTTTTTCTTTGAAATCATTTGTAGTTTGGGAGATATTTAACTTTAAGCGCCCAATGCATTGTCAATGCGGCAATGGACATTTAATACAGGCTACTAATCCTACATACTTACTGCTAGTAACCCCATTCATAATTTAAAATGTTCATCTTACTGTGGACATGTTTGCCTGAAAAGGAATCTTTGAAATGTTTCATAGTTTTAGAATTGTACTCCTTTAAAAGTTCAGAGATTTATAATGGAGGTCGATGGACAAATTTGGGACCTCAAAAAAACACTTTCACCTAGAAACTCCATTCACAGTTCAAACATTCCACCTTACTGTGGACATGCATGCTTGAGATTTTTTTCTTTGAAATCATTTGTAGTTTGGGAGATATTTAACTTTAAGCGCCCAATGCATTGTCAATGCGGCAATGGACATTTAATACAGGCTACTAATCCTACATTCTTACTGCTAGTAACCCCATTCATACTTTAAAATGTTCATCTTACTTTGGATATGTTTGCCTGAAAAGGAATCTTTGAAATGTTTCATAGTTTTAGAATTGTACTCCTTTAAAAGTTCAGAGATTTATAATGGAGGTCGATGGACGAATTTGGGACCTCAAAAAAACACTTTCACCTAGAAACTCCATTCACAGTTCAAAAATTCCACCTTACTGTGGACATGCATGCTTGAGATTTTTTTCTTTGAAATCATTTGTAGTTTGGGAGATATTTAACTTTAAGCGCCCAATGCATTGTCAATGCGGCAATGGACATTTAATACAGGCTACTAATCCTACATACTTACTGCTAGTAACCCCATTCATACTTTAAAATGTTCATCTTACTGTGGACATGTTTGCCTGAAAAGGAATCTTTGAAATGTTTCATAGTTTTAGAATTGTACTCCTTTAAAAGTTCAGAGATTTATAATGGAGGTCGATGGACGAATTTGGGACCTCAAAAAAACACTTTCACCTAGAAACTCCATTCACAGTTCAAAAATTCCACCTTACTGTGGACATGCATGCTTGAGATTTTTTTCTTTGAAATCATTTGTAGTTTGGGAGACATTTAACTTTAAGCGCCCAATGCATTGTCAATGCGGCAATGGACATTTAATACAGGCTACTAATCCTACATACTTACTGCTAGTAACCCCATTCATACTTTAAAATGTTCATCTTACTGTGGACATGTTTGCCTGAAAAGGAATCTTTGAAATGTTTCATAGTTTTAGAATTGTACTCCTTTAAAAGTTCAGAGATTTATAATGGAGGTCGATGGACAAATTTGGGACCTCAAAAAAACACTTTCACCTAGAAACTCCATTCACAGTTCAAAAATTCCACCTTACTGTGGACATGCATGCTTGAGATTTTTTTCTTTGAAATCATTTGTAGTTTGGGAGATATTTAACTTTAAGCGCCCAATGCATTGTCAATGCGGCAATGGACATTTAATACAGGCTACTAATCCTACATACTTACTGCTAGTAACCCCATTCATACTTTAAAATGTTCATCTTACTTTGGATATGTTTGCCTGAAAAGGAATCTTTGAAATGTTTCATAGTTTTAGAATTGTACTCCTTTAAAAGTTCAGAGATTTATAATGGAGGTCGATGGACGAATTTGGGACCTCAAAAAAACACTTTCACCTAGAAACTCCATTCACAGTTCAAAAATTCCACCTTACTGTGGACATGCATGCTTGAGATTTTTTTCTTTGAAATCATTTGTAGTTTGGGAGATATTTAACTTTAAGCGCCCAATGCATTGTCAATGCGGCAATGGACATTTAATACAGGCTACTAATCCTACATACTTACTGCTAGTAACCCCATTCATACTTTAAAATGTTCATCTTACTGTGGACATGTTTGCCTGAAAAGGAATCTTTGAAATGTTTCATAGTTTTAGAATTGTACTCCTTTAAAAGTTCAGAGATTTATAATGGAGGTCGATGGACAAATTTGGGACCTCAAAAAAACACTTTCACCTAGAAACTCCATTCACAGTTCAAAAATTCCACCTTACTGTGGACATGCATGCTTGAGATTTTTTTCTTTGAAATCATTTGTAGTTTGGGAGATATTTAACTTTAAGCGCCCAATGCATTGTCAATGCGGCAATGGACATTTAATACAGGCTACTAATCCTACATACTTACTGCTAGTAACCCCATTCATACTTTAAAATGTTCATCTTACTTTGGATATGTTTGCCTGAAAAGGAATCTTTGAAATGTTTCATAGTTTTAGAATTGTACTCCTTTAAAAGTTCAGAGATTTATAATGGAGGTCGATGGACGAATTTGGGACCTCAAAAAAACACTTTCACCTAGAAACTCCATTCACAGTTCAAAAATTCCACCTTACTGTGGACATGCATGCTTGAGATTTTTTTCTTTGAAATCATTTGTAGTTTGGGAGATATTTAACTTTAAGCGCCCAATGCATTGTCAATGCGGCAATGGACATTTAATACAGGCTACTAATCCTACATACTTACTGCTAGTAACCCCATTCATACTTTAAAATGTTCATCTTACTGTGGACATGTTTGCCTGAAAAGGAATCTTTGAAATGTTTCATAGTTTTAGAATTGTACTCCTTTAAAAGTTCAGAGATTTATAATGGAGGTCGATGGACGAATTTGGGACCTCAAAAAAACACTTTCACCTAGAAACTCCATTCACAGTTCAAAAATTCCACCTTACTGTGGACATGCATGCTTGAGATTTTTTTCTTTGAAATCATTTGTAGTTTGGGAGACATTTAACTTTAAGCGCCCAATGCATTGTCAATGCGGCAATGGACATTTAATACAGGCTACTAATCCTACATACTTACTGCTAGTAACCCCATTCATACTTTAAAATGTTCATCTTACTGTGGACATGTTTGCCTGAAAAGGAATCTTTGAAATGTTTCATAGTTTTAGAATTGTACTCCTTTAAAAGTTCAGAGATTTATAATGGAGGTCGATGGACGAATTTGGGACCTCAAAAAAACACTTTCACCTAGAAACTCCATTCACAGTTCAAAAATTCCACCTTACTGTGGACATGCATGCTTGAGATTTTTTTCTTTGAAATCATTTGTAGTTTGGGAGATATTTAACTTTAAGCGCCCAATGCATTGTCAATGCGGCAATGGACATTTAATACAGGCTACTAATCCTACATACTTACTGCTAGTAACCCCATTCATACTTTAAAATGTTCATCTTACTGTGGACATGTTTGCCTGAAAAGGAATCTTTGAAATGTTTCATAGTTTTAGAATTGTACTCCTTTAAAAGTTCAGAGATTTATAATGGAGGTTGATGGACGAATTTGGGACCTAAAAAAACACTTTCACCTAGAAACTCCATTCACAGTTCAAAAATCCCACCTTACTGTGGACATGCATGCTTGAGATTTTTTTCTTTGAAATCATTTGTAGTTTGTGAGATATTTAACTTTAAGCACCCAATGCATTGTCAATGCGGCAATGGACATTTAATACAGGCTACTAATCCTACATACTTACTGCTAGTAACCCCATTCATACTTTAAAATGTTCATCTTACTGTGGACATGTTTGCCTGAAAAGGAATCTTTGAAATGTTTCATAGTTTTAGAATTGTACTCCTTTAAAAGTTCAGAGATTTATAATGGAGGTCGATGGACGAATTTGGGACCTCAAAAAAACACTTTCACCTAGAAACTCCATTCACAGTTCAAAAATTCCACCTTACTGTGGACATGCATGCTTGAGATTTTTTTCTTTGAAATCATTTGTAGTTTGGGAGATATTTAACTTTAAGCGCCCAATGCATTGTCAATGCGGCAATGGACATTTAATACAGGCTACTAATCCTACATACTTACTGCTAGTAACCCCATTCATACTTTAAAATGTTCATCTTACTGTGGACATGTTTGCCTGAAAAGGAATCTTTGAAATGTTTCATAGTTTTAGAATTGTACTCCTTTAAAAGTTCAGAGATTTCGATGGACGAATTTGGGACCTCAAAAAAACACTTTCACCTAGAAACTCCATTCACAGTTCAAAAATTCCACCTTACTGTGGACATGCATGCTTGAGATTTTTTTCTTTGAAATCATTTGTAGTTTGGGAGACATTTAACTTTAAGCGCCCAATGCATTGTCAATGCGGCAATGGACATTTAATACAGGCTACTAATCCTACATACTTACTGCTAGTAACCCCATTCATACTTTAAAATGTTCATCTTACTGTGGACATGTTTGCCTGAAAAGGAATCTTTGAAATGTTTCATAGTTTTAGAATTGTACTCCTTTAAAAGTTCAGAGATTTATAATGGAGGTCGATGGACACATTTGGGACCTCAAAAAAACACTTTCACCTAGAAACTCCATTCACAGTTCAAACATTCCACCTTACTGTGGACATGCATGCTTGAGATTTTTTTCTTTGAAATCATTTGTAGTTTGGGAGATATTTAACTTTAAGCGCCCAATGCATTGTCAATGCGGCAATGGACATTTAATACAGGCTACTAATCCTACATACTTACTGCTAGTAACCCCATTCATACTTTAAAATGTTCATCTTACTGTGGACATGTTTGCCTGAAAAGGAATCTTTGAAATGTTTCATAGTTTTAGAATTGTACTCCTTTAAAAGTTCAGAGATTTATAATGGAGGTCGATGGACGAATTTGGGACCTCAAAAAAACACTTTCACCTAGAAACTCCATTCACAGTTAAAAAATTCCACCTTACTGTGGACATGCATGCTTGAGATTTTTTTCTTTGAAATCATTTGTAGTTTGGGAGATATTTAACTTTAAGCGCCCAATGCATTGTCAATGCGGCAATGGACATTTAATACAGGCTACTAATCCTACATACTTACTGCTAGTAACCCCATTCATACTTTAAAATGTTCATCTTACTGTGGACATGTTTGCCTGAAAAGGAATCTTTGAAATGTTTCATAGTTTTAGAATTGTACTCCTTTAAAAGTTCAGAGATTTATAATGGAGGTCGATGGACGAATTTGGGACCTAAAAAAACACTTTCACCTAGAAACTCCATTCACAGTTCAAAAATCCCACCTTACTGTGGACATGCATGCTTGAGATTTTTTTCTTTGAAATCATTTGTAGTTTGTGAGATATTTAACTTTAACCCTGTAAGACCCGGATATATTTGTACTTGCAAAAAAAAAAAAAAAACCTTTCAGATGGTCTTGTAGGAGTATTTTGAAGAGGAAAATATAATGTTTTTAAAAAAAATATGTTTTGGTAAGTTTTTATGCAAATGTTGACATTTAGCAACGTTGGGTCCATCAGGTAGCAAAATTTCCTATAGGCAATTTTTATGGATAACATGGCAAATGTGTAATTACTTCACTAAAACAACTTAATGATTCATTTATATGGTTTATTATTTGGCCTCAGATCAATTATGAATAATATTTGGCCTCAGAACAGTATACATTATGAATAATAACACCAATAAGCCATATTTTTAAATCAATTTTATTAAAAGAACAACAAAATAAAAATTAGTACAATATATGTAGTAAAGAAACCTAATAACCTAAACCATTGTCAGTGATCACACAATACTGTCTGGCCAACTCACTGATTTGCATTGATAAAAGGATGCAAACTGATCTCCACCCAATATGACCCTGCACATTCCTGACAATTCACACCTGCTCTGCAAAATGAGACAGGCACCCCCAATCACTTTCTTTTCAGTTGTGATAGTCCCAGAAACAGTTTTTCTCTCCTGCAAAGCACAGGCGGACATCACACTTGTTGCAGCTCACAATGGTGTGACCTGAACAACCAGTATTCCTGCAGCGCCCTTTCTGTGTCTTCATTGGGAAGCGTCCAACTTGGTCTTTGCAAACATCTGATGGCTGATGCGGTCGTGCCACCTTGTATGGAGTGCTTGGACTCTCTTCCAGTTGTCTCTTCTGAGCTGGAGATGGCCGTCCCCTCTTTGGCGTTCTGACTGCAGTGTCCACCTGATTAGAACAGAATCAATTCTGAGATAATGCAAATAGTGAAATATTAAAATGACAGATGGTAAACAGAACTTGATTCTTACCAGAATGAGAGAGGATGCAAGTCGTGCCTGGAAGAGTCTGAGTTTCAGGACGTCTTTCCGTGGGACCTTGAGAGCTTGGCACTCCCGTTTGTAGATCAGCCAGGCGTTGACCACAGCAAGGTAGATGGTGTGACAGAAGATGTACATGTACCAGCGACGGGCTTTCAGAGGGAACTTGTACAAGGCTGTGAGGGAGTCCAGCAAATCCACACCGCCCATGTTCTTGTTGTAGAGTCCCATGATGTATGGCCTTTGAACTTCGATGTAGGTCTTTCTGGCCTTGTCCCAGCGCTGAGTAACATCCACGGGGTCCACTCCAGCAAAGGATGAGACAAGAGTGACTGTCCTGCTGTCAAACCACTTGACCACAACAATGCTCTGGTCCTTCTCGACTCTGTAGTCAAAGGCCCCCCTCCCCTTCTTCTTCAAGCTTTTGTCATCTTCGAGGGTGAGGTTTGGTAGGCGGACCTGTGTGATTGAATGAAAGAATGAATGGTTTTATTAGTAAGTTGTACAGAAACACACATACAGAAGCAATATGAAAAGGATTACCAAAAGCATATAACTTGTTATCATTGTGGTCAGTGGGTTCACTGGGTGGTTCGGGTGGTTGGTTTTCTTTGGACCCCACGCCACAGTCCTCTTCATCTGACTCTTCATCAGTCTCATTGATGTCTATGTCAACATCACTCTCTCAGTTCATCACGATATCCAGAACATCCCTTGCTGTGAAGCGAGGCCCTTTCTGTTGTTGTGGCATTCTGAAATGAAATAAAGACATACCATTAGTACATTTAGTACTGCTAAGTTCTTACACATCACTGCTCACAACATTTCACAAGTCATACAATACTGTCTGGCCAACCTATTGTTTGATGATGATTGCCCCTAAGTGGTCATCATCTTTACATTGCCCCTAAGTACCCACCACGCCTCGAATGAATAATGAACAACCCCCACAACCCCCCAAAAATGACCACATTGGTCACACTGTCCTTGTAGTATTGAAAGAAAATTAAACATACTGAGAAATAACAAGGGAATATATTGGTTAAACTATGGTTGAATATGTATTGTTTAGGGGGAAAGAGAAACTTTGGGTGGACATTTTCTGAGGCTTACAGCTCAATATATATATATATATATATATATATATATATATATATATATATATATATATATATATATATATATATAGTAATGCAAAGTGGGGGAAATACACATATAACTGTTTAAATCTATTGTGAAAACTATATATAAGGCTGAACAGTAGCAGGTGAACATTAGGCCTACCCTTGTATTTTTTGCAACCAAGAGGGCCCAACGTTGACCAAAAGCAACAAGTATGAATCATGATCTAATTTAAATTTGGGACATATATTTCACAATAATAACATATGTACATGTTCTAGACATTGTAATGTTCACCAAAACAAATATTACAGGCATATTACTTACGTTTTTGTGAGGAATATCTTCCAGAGAAAAAAGAGATCTGTTCCAACAGAGATTTTTCAAGTTGTGATGATTCCTGGCTCTGTGGGGGGTATTTATATGCAAAAATCCTGGCCAATGGCATTGTAAGACTAAACAATAGGACCCAATGAGGATTTAGAGGTGAAAAAATAACAGAAAAACAAATAATTTAAACTCCTTTCTTTATAAAATATAATTGTTGCTCTAAAGCATCGCTGGGTCTTAGAGGGTTAAGCGCCCAATGCATTGTCAATGCGGCAATGGACATTTAATACAGGCTACTAATCCTACATACTTACTGCTAGTAACCCCATTCATACTTTAAAATGTTCATCTTACTGTGGACATGTTTGCCTGAAAAGGAATCTTTGAAATGTTTCATAGTTTTAGAATTGTACTCCTTTAAAAGTTCAGAGATTTATAATGGAGGTCGATGGACGAATTTGGGACCTAAAAAAACACTTTCACCTAGAAACTCCATTCACAGTTCAAAAATCCCACCTTACTGTGGACATGCATGCTTGAGATTTTTTTCTTTGAAATCATTTGTAGTTTGTGAGATATTTAACTTTAAGCGCCCAATGCATTGTCAATGCGGCAATGGACATTTAATACAGGCTACTAATCCTACATACTTACTGCTAGTAACCCCATTCATACTTTAAAATGTTCATCTTACTGTGGACATGTTTGCCTGAAAAGGAATCTTTGAAATGTTTCATAGTTTTAGAATTGTACTCCTTTAAAAGTTCAGAGATTTATAATGGAGGTCGATGGACGAATTTGGGACCTCAAAAAAACACTTTCACCTAGAAACTCCATTCACAGTTCAAAAATTCCACCTTACTGTGGACATGCATGCTTGAGATTTTTTTCTTTGAAATCATTTGTAGTTTGGGAGATATTTCACTTCAAGCTCCCAATGCATTGTCAATGCGGCAATGGACATTTAATACAGGCTACTAATCCTACATACTTACTGCTAGTAACCCCATTCATACTTTAAAATGTTCATCTTACTGTGGACATGTTTGCCTGAAAAGGAATCTTTGAAATGTTTCATAGTTTTAGAATTGTACTCCTTTAAAAGTTCAGAGATTTATAATGGAGGTCGATGGACGAATTTGGGACCTCAAAAAAACACTTTCACCTAGAAACTCCATTCACAGTTCAAAAATTCCACCTTACTGTGGACATGCATGCTTGAGATTTTTTTCTTTGAAATCATTTGTAGTTTGGGAGATATTTAACTTTAAGCGCCCAATGCATTGTCAATGCGGCAATGGACATTTAATACAGGCTACTAATCCTACATACTTACTGCTAGTAACCCCATTCATACTTTAAAATGTTCATCTTACTTTGGATATGTTTGCCTGAAAAGGAATCTTTGAAATGTTTCATAGTTTTAGAATTGTACTCCTTTAAAAGTTCAGAGATTTATAATGGAGGTTGATGGACGAATTTGGGACCTAAAAAAACACTTTCACCTAGAAACTCCATTCACAGTTCAAAAATTCCACCTTACTGTGGACATGCATGCTTGAGATTTTTTCTTTGAAATCATTTGTAGTTTGGGAGATATTTACCTTTAAACGCCTAATGCATTGTCAATGCGGCAATGGACATTTAGACTTTTACCTGGGGCTTTTACCGTTATCAAATATTGTAGTGAATACCACGCAAGTTAACAGGATGAGTAAGAACCTCTGTGGTGCAGTGGTTTAGATACAGGACTTGCAACCAGAAGGATCCCAGTTCAAATCTAGCTATGACATTTTTCCAAGTTTTATCTGACTCTTGTGGTCTGTATCTAATCTTTCAGTGAAGAGTGTGCAAGAGACCAGAGAAACCATGAACCATGGTGGAGCTGTGCTTAAGACACAGGCCTTGCACACAGAAGGTTGAGAAATCAAAACCAGCAGGGACGTCTCTCCAAATTTTACCTGGGGCATTTACCTTTATCTAATCTTTCAGTGAATACCACGCAAGTTAACAGAATAAATAAGAACCTCTGTGGTGCAGTGGTTTAGATACAGGGCTTGCAACCAGAAGTTTCCTGGTTCAAATGCAACCAGTACACATTTCCAACTTTTATCTGACTCTTGTGGTCTGTATCTAATCTTTCACTGAAGAGCGTGCAAGAGACCAGAGAAAGTATGAGCCATGGTGGAGCAGTGGTTAAGATACAGGCCTGGAGCACAGAAGGTTCCGAGTTCAAAACTGACAAGGAATATTTTTCAACTTTTACGTGGCTCTTTCACCTTTACCTAACCTTTCAATGAAGAATATGCAAGTGAACAGAATTAGGATGAATTACAGTGGTGCATTTATTGAGATACCGGGCTTATAACCAGAAGGTTGCTGGATCAAATCCAACAACAGTACTTTTATTCAAGTAAAACATTTGAGTACTTTTTCCACCACTGGGTGCCGCTGTACTGTTGCAGGTGGCTTAGAACTATACAGTACATACCAGGGATGAGCTGTAGGGGGTGCTCAGGGGGTCGGCGACCCCTTAGCTCTGGCGTTATGGGGGCTGGGGGCTCGCGCGTGCTCCACATGCACGCACCGTCAGCGGTGGTCTTTAACACCAGTTTAAACAATAGCCTCTCACGGTTGGCGCCGTCAGCGGCGAGCTGTTCTCAATAGCCTCTACCTGGCTGCTTTGCATAACATTAGGCTACTCGGGAAAAGCCATGGACTTGAATGCGTTACATTCCTCTCACAATGAGACAACAGTCTCTGCACTGCAGATTGTGAAGGGGATCGCTTAGCAGAGGACCCTTCTCTGAGACAAGACAAAGACAAGTCGTCTGATTATTTAAAGTACTTATGTGTGGGCGAGTCTATGTAAAGGGTTTTTTAAATAATTAATTGAAACAAAATTAACAATGTAACTAAATAAGATATAATTACATTAAAAATCACATGTTGAATACAGTATTTCAACTAGCACTGAGCTGATCGGCTATGTGCACATGCGTGCACGTGACGTCAGAAAATAGAGCCCCCCTAGCTAAAAAATCCACAGCTCATTACTGGTACATACAATACAAGCATATTGATGTTGTAGAAAGTTACACCTAGTAGCCGGAGTTAACTTAAGTTACTAAGTATAAAGTGAGTTTGAATCAGGCATGAATTTATTTAAATAAAGTGAATTCAGTGTTTCATTTATAACATGAATGTGTCCGATTCACAAAAGCCAACATGGACAAAAGTACAGGGGTTGGCAGTCCCCTCTAACCTAATGTGCTTAACATACAATGACTGTGGAATGTGAAATGACCCCATCATTCTGAGTCTGAACACAGAATAGACTGTATGTCAAATATCTCAGGACATGGTGATGGAAGGTGCAGTGTAATTCTTGCAGGTGATTGGAGAGTATTGGTGGACTGAAGATTAGAGAGCCAAATAACAATGCAAACCAATCAACTCGAGTGCACATAAAACCAGGGAAATGTAAATGCAATGCAAACCATGAGCAGGGCACCACAGGGAATTGAACCCTGTCCTAGTAAAACCAGGAGAACCAGACCAGCGCCTTTTTTTGGTTTGTTGCATTGGTTTTGTTTTTTTAATGACGCAAATGGTGCAACGCAAGTGACCTCCCTAACCCTAACGAGCAACCACAAATATTACAAAATAAAGTTCTTACCTTGAGCCGTCTTCTCTTCATATTCTTCCATAAATACGAGTAGCGCACAAAAATGATCAGATGACGCAACGTAAATGACCATGAGTCACATATCAGGAAAGACAGTGTACAACAAACAAAATGGTTCCTACCTTCCAGCCATCTTCACTGCACACGCTGCAGCAACAGCACAGAGTCCCTACCTTCCAGCCATCTTCACATGCTGCAGCAACAGCAAAGAGTTACTACCTTCCAGCCATCTTCACTGCACACGCTGCAGCAACAGCAAAGAGTTCCTACCCCAACAGGTCTTCTTCCAGATGGGGGGGAGGGGGGGGGGGGCGGCGGCGTCACAGCGGATCATCCGTTTCCATCTGAGTCTTCCTCGGTCACTCCAGCATGTCCTCAAGATGTCTTCTTGAGGACATGAGTCTGGAAAGAAAGACAAAACAGTTCAGTTGTGTAGGCCTACAGGGTCACATTTTGCCTTCACTGCCATGAAGTCTTATCATAGTTTCAGAAATACTCAAGTACTGTACTTAAGTACAATTTTGAGGTACTTTTACTTTCCTGTCCTTCAGACAGACAGACATAGTATTGCTACTTTTATTTAAGTAGAAAATGTGAGTACTTTTACACCCCTGCAATTAAGACAGCTAACAGTTCTCAAACATTTACATGTCAAGGACCCCCAAATTAATTTATATTTGGCCACAGACCCCATCTGAAAACATGTGCCAGGGGCCCACATACTATTTTTTTGAAAATAGCAAATCTACATGAAGTACTAAGTACTGCCAATGCAGCTTTTCTGGGCTTTTCAAGACCATTTAGTTGACCTTGTATTGTGAACTGTAGTTCCATGTGCTTTTTCTCTGCAAACTTCTAAATAAAGTATTCAATCAATCAGTTGTAGTTTAGTTGTAAGCTATAGTTTATGCTACAAACCCAATTCTTAAACAATAATGTTAGATATTCAGGCAAAAAATGTGTAATTTTCATATCATTCAAACATGTTGTATTTACCTGCAGCAGAGGGGACAGGTTCCATTCTGAAGTGATCCACCCTGGCATCTCTCACCTGACTTCTATTTATATCTAATAAGCACTGCTCACATCCAGTCCCAGTTTGCTTTCAATCAACACTAATGATTTACACCTGCAGAGTCAAAGCCAGTATGCGTGCGTGCGTGCGTGTTCTTCATGTGACTAGTGAAGGTAACTGAGGTCTACAACATACTTTTTCAAGCCACAAGAACCCCTGTGTTAGTGAGCGCCACCTACTGGGCTGGCTGCATTCCAATATTTAACCGTGTGTAGCATTATTCAATAAATGTGAATAAACAAGCTTCTTTGGAGAAGATTTTTACTTTGGAATAATTTGTAGTTCTTGAAATATTTAACTTTAAGCAATGGCATTGTCAATGGTCATTTAAAGGAGAAAAATGTTAGTAAGCCTGTGGGAGCTATATTGCTCACATTCCTGCGATAGGATTCAATCCCATGACCTTGTGGTCTGAAGTCAAGAGCTCTGCCGACTGAGCTACCCAAGTACACTGAGTGTCCTACATTGACATTCAATTAAGGTGATGGGTCACTCCCCTAAAATAATTAAAGGCATTTGGCTCAACATCTATGTTGAGAGTCTGATTATGAGACCACTACAACATCAATCAGTCACTCTGTCAGCAGATGTCTCTCAGTACTGTTGAAGAGTGCTTTAGTATGTTAGTCTCTTTCTCCCCCCCCCCCCGCATTGTGTATAAAAGACCACCCAATTTGAGGAACCTACTGGTTAGGTCACACTTACAGTATGTCAGGCAACTCCCACACATTTTCTTAGCAATATTCCGGATGGTAATTACAAATGCGGAAGATGCGCTCAATGCAGTTTTACATATAAATGTCACACCTTTAATCACCCTGTAACAGGTAAATGTTTTAAGATCAGAGGCGTCATTGGTCATTGGTTGCACCACACCCAATATCATCTACATGATTAAATGTGTATGTGGGCTGGCTTATCTCAGACTAAGACCCCTGAAAACGAGGATCTCAGAACACAGGAGTGAAATTAGGACTAAGGATTTTAGAAATCCTGTGGCAGTACATTTTCATCAAGCCCAACACTGCATCTCTTCATTGAAATATATAGGCATTGAGCGTGTCACATTGACACCCAGGGGGGGGGGACATTGATTCCTTACTCCTCAAAAGGGAAGCTTATTGGATTTCCACTTTGGATACAGTGAAAAGAGGTCTAAATGAATCCTTTGATATCAGGCCATTTTTGCAAACCCCCTTTTTAGGCCTACTTATATTTTGGGTTCCCCTCTTGTTTTTATCTGGGTATTTCCCCCTAATTGCTTTTAACAGTCTTAATGTTGGAATTTTGCCATTGCCTAGTAGGCCTTATAATATTTGAATGTTTATTTGGTGCAGTGACTTACTTTCTCCTTTCTTTTTGTGGTCTTCCATCGGGTGCCGGTGACAGGATTCCCTTCCTCCTGGTGCAGCAGAATAGGACATGGTTTTGTGTGGATAATTGCAGGGACCTTTCAGGTTTATCTTGAGCCTTGGCCTGATATATCAGTTGTTCTCTTGTTCCGTTATACAATCGTTTGGCCTTTTACTTGTTTTCTGTCTATTAGTGTTTTCACACACCTTCAGGACACCTGTAATAGAGTACCTCTTAGAGCTGACCACGTTTTGTTTATCTTCCAAGAGATTATTATGAGACTTATGTAGAGGGATTCTAGTGGCAATCTCTATTATTTAAATTTTAGACCCTGTTTAAACAAAAAACATTTCATGTCCTCTACTGCAGTGGTTTTCAACCTTTTCAGGCGGCGACCCCCCAAAAAAAATCATATTTAAACTGGGGACCCCCCAACATGATCATATTTGAACTGGGGACCCCCCAACATAATCATATTTGAACTGGGGACCCCCCACCCTGACAAGCATAGTTGAGGCATTTAGTCTGACATGGTTCCACAGATAAATATTGTGAAAATAGCTGATCTACAAGCTCACAACGCAAGGCGTTGTGAGCTTGTAGATCAGCTATTTTCACAATGTTTGCCTCTTTCTGGTCTTTTTTCATTTATTTTCTTTACTTTTCTTTTTTTTTTTACATTTTTCACTTGTCATCTGGGGACCCCCCCAAAATCATTTGGCGACCCCCCTGGTGGTCCCGACCCACAGGTTGAGAACCACTGCTATACTGTAGCATGTCACTGTGCCCCCCCCCCCCTTTTTGTCTTTTGAGTACCTATTATATATATTTATAATATAATGAAATGTATTCATCTTGGGAAACTTTAAATGTATGTTTGTTTATTGCTATTTTTGGATCCTGGGATGGGTGCACGGTCTGCACACTGTTTATGTGGTGCACAGTCTGCACACTGTTTATGTCCAGATATTCTTGACTTTATGCATTAGCCAACCTCCTGATCGAGTTGACTGTGACCTCACTTACCCTATTGGGTTGAGCCTATCATTGCATAGTGGTACCCTATATAAACGTGTGTGTATGCCCTGTTCCACTATGTATGTCCTGATGAAGGTCTGAACAGGCCATAACGTTGACGAGCAATAAATGACCAAGTGGAGCTTTTTGCAACTTTACCGGTGTGCAGACTCTTTTCCTTTTTTTCTTTAGTATGTTAGCCTTCAGTTAGTAAAGTTGAAATAAGTCAGCATTTAGAGCTGCATCCTGTAACTTTACAGTTGGATTTACCTTGGATTTGGGATGCTTTCGAGTTGTTCTTTTGTAGTTTGACCGTTATTAATTCAAAGTGCTCCATTACTGAACAATAGTAGTAATAATAGGAGTGGGACTTGAACATGGACTCTCTGTGCTGAAATTCAGACCATTAGACCACCACACCATCACTCAGTTAACCTCAACATGTGTCTCTTAGCACTGTTGAAGTTTTGCTTTGTTAGCATTCAGTTAGTAAAGTTGAAATACTCCAGCATTTGACCAGTAGAATCCAGCTTAGCCTGACTGGGTGATAAATGGTACATTTATATAGCGCTTTTATTCAAAGCGCTTTACATAGATTGTGCATTACATTCACCCATTCACACACACATTCACACACCGATGGCGGAGGAAACCATGCAAGGCACCAACCTGCTCACCGGGAGCAATTAGGGGTTCAGCTTCTTGCTCAAGGACACTTCGACACTAACTCTGGGGGAGCCCGGGATCGAACTGGGAACCTCGCGGTTGGCATCAGGCCGCTCTACACCTGAGCCAGGTGTGATCAGCTGACTAACTATAGCCCACTGACAAACCAGCAAGACCAGAACCAGAGTTCAGCGGTAAGAGTGCCTTGACATCGTAGTTGATGTCTACGGTGGAGTTCAGGACTGCGCGCCTCCGTCATGGTTTAGTCACAATGGGGGAGATGCGAGGCGGCTATGCACGGAATTTTGGGTTTTTCCGTGTCTATTCACGGAATTTCAAAAACGTTCAAAGAGAACGTTGTCCTCTGGAGATCGGGTTGCACATACATAAAGGACAGACTGGAGCTGCTTGATTCGACTGTAGAGAAACTGATTGATATACACTGATATACTCGTATATTGATGTACTATCTACAACATTGATTGAAAAAAAAACGACATGACATTTTATTCAAGACTACGACTAAAACTAAATAACATTTTGCAATCGAAATGAACTCTGTTGAGCGGTGATGGGGGGGGGGGTCACCTCTTTGGGCGTGGTCTCTCTCCGTCGGCATCGGTCAGCGGACCACCAGGCTTCCAGGCCGGCCGCCAGGACACAGAACACCTGGTGGAGAGAGAAGATAAAGTACTTATAACTTACAATGACGTCACAAAGACAGGCTGACATTATTCTTTACAACCTGCAACGCAGTGGTGGAAAAAGTACTCAAATGTTTTACTTAAGTAAAAGTATCAATCAAAGTCTCAAAGTATTTCTATCAAAATGTACTTTAAGAACCACAAGTTCAAGTGCTAAAATGTTTGAAAACAGCCGATCAACAAAGTTTTCAAATCATTGTTGTGGAGAAAAAGTACAATATTTGCCTCTGAGATATAGGCTTATTACTTTAGCCTATATCTTACTTACTAGCTTAGTGACCGTTGCTAACATAGGGTTGGACTGAACCGGTTTGGGGAGGGGCTTAGCGAAGGGTCCATTGTCTGGGCTGTTTTAAATGAGCCCAGCGAACTGCATTTTTTTTTAACTAGGGCTAACCCTAACCCTAAGCCTTTTTCAATGCTGTAGAAGGAGAATTTGCCCGTGTTTGTTTTATGGGTGGGTGGTACCAGATTGTTATTAGCGCTCCCTCTCGTTTTGTGGCTGTCGCTAACTTTTTGGAGGTATTTAGTCAGATATGCGGGTATGGGGGGCATTTCGGCATATTTGCATTTACAATTTGAAGACCAATCCCATGTTTAGTTGTTTAACCCTGTCTTCTACCCTGAGCCAGCCTAGGCTGGCAAAATGAGTGGGAGAAAGGTGGGTCATGGGCCCCACATAAATAAGATACAGACAGACAGACAGACAGACAGACAGACAGACAGACAGACAGACACACAGACACACAGACACACAGACAGACAGACAGATAATTGATATATAGATAGATATCTGTCTGATAATGAAAGGTAAAGTTTATAAAGTTGATGCGTCTATCATATCATTACGCTGAAATATGATGGAGATAAAAATGAAATATGATTGACAGCTGCCCTTCCCGCCTCTCGTTGGCTTTTATTGGTGGAGCTGCTGCTTCTTAACGAGCTCTCCTTAACGAGCTCTCGTTAGTCCAACTCGTTAAGGAGGGGAGGAGTCCTTAACGACACCTCTCCATACTGACCGGCCCCCGGACACACCCCAACACCCCAACACGCACACACACACACACACACACTCACACAGACATACCTACGCACGCACACACACATTAATAGCAACTTCTTTAATTCCTCTTTTTATGTCTCCTGTTAATGTCCTTGTTAGGGCACTGCTAATGTACTGACGCACACACACACACACACACACACACACACACACACACACACACACACACACACACACACACACACACACACACACACACAGAGAGCATCACATGCTACATGCTGAAGGAATAGACTGGACCAGTGGAACTCTAGCGCCCCCTATTCTTTGGAGAAACATGAGCCAGATATAGCTGATCTACAAGCTGCTGTGAGCTTGTAGATCAGCTCATTCCGGCCAAGAGATTTGTTGTCGAGAGAAGGAGACGAATGGAGAGTCAGCTCAGGTCTTAGAGGGTTCAGGTCTTCTTCAGCGGGTGTAGAGGGTGTAGAGGGTGTAGAGGGTTCAGGTCTTCTTCAGCGGTGTAGAGGGTGTAGAGGGTGTAGAGGGTTCAGGTCTTCTTCAGCGGTGTAGAGGGTGTAGAGGGTTCAGGTCTTCTTCAGAGGTGTAGAGGGTGTAGAGGGTGTAGAGGGTTCAGGTCTTCTTCAGCGGGTGTAGAGGGTGTAGAGGGTGTAGAGTGTTATAGTTATTTGATAACCTTAGTTACTAGTTACATTGTAGATTTTGATTATTATTACAAAACCACTTATGTACAGTATATATACTTTGGCTATTTGAAGATCTACAAGTCTACAAGTCTACAAGTTCACACGTGTCGCTGTGCGACGCGTGTGAACTGGTAGATCGGCTATTTAAAATATATATATATACATTTTACACATTTGAAAACTTGTGAAATGGAACCTTCATGCTGTATTGATACTTTTACTTAAAGGACTACTTCGCCACTATTTGAAGGCTGTTGCCATCCTTTAGTATGATATCCGTAAATGGAAAAAATAAATAAATAATCATTTGGCGATATACTGTCTGAGTCCGGTGCATTTAGCGGAGCAAAGCACCCAGCGCTCATTTCCTACAATACCCACAGTGCATTGCGCGACGCACATCCGCTTCCGCCCCCTCCCCTACCCACGAAGCAGGAAACGATAGAAAAAAAAACACGCGCTGAATCGCTTGTAGCATTTTAGTGGTAGTAGTAGTAGTACAACGTTTGTAGCATTAGTAGTATTAGTAGTAGTAGTAGTAATGCCAGTAGTTTGTGTGGTACCTGGGTGTGATGAACCCAGACAGAAGCAGAAAGGAGTCATCTCTTATCACCGTTTTCCATCGGGACTGGAGCGACGGGCGCTTTGTAAGCAGTGGCTGCGAGCTATTAGAAACCCCCGCTTTGATGAAAACACCGATCCAGTCTCAAAATAGGCTAACTAGGCTAATGTTACAGTGACTTCTTCCAAAATAAAACGTTCTTACCTCTCGAAAGAGGACACATGAAGCCTCACCACCATCTGCAGGTTGATGATTCTAAAGAGAAAGAAGAGGTGACAGGTGGCAAGAAGCCCTAAGGATGTGTAGGAGGAACCAAGCAACAGACAGACACTGGAGAATGGCGATGGGTGTTATTATTGTGATGTCTGTAAATTAATTTGACCTACCGATAGTCTCTGATGCTTACTGTAAGAATGAGAATTGAGGTTGCTAACTGTAAGACATTTGTGTTGTTGTTTAGTTTGTAGCTGGAACACCATCCACATCTACCCCAGGCACTGCAAGCCCACATGGGCTACATATGCTTCGCCAATCAGTAAGTATTCACCATGTTTACCTGTGTCAGTCTGAACTCATTCACATAAAGACTGTGCGCTATATGTAGCATCATGGATAAGTAGCTAATTGTTTTTGCATTGTACTCAGGATTGGTTGTTATTTTACATAATCAAGATGTACATTTTAACCACAAACCGTAACCCTTTAAAACCGGGAAAGCATCGGTCATTTTAGATTTTTGCATTGGCTATTCAAAAATACCAGTTATACAAGCTCACAGCGTGTCACTTAGTGCCGTGCTGCAAGCTTGTACATCTGATATTTTGGATCATTTTTTAAAGTGTTCTTGAAAGTGTGAGAACTACTGATTTACAAGGCATTTGTAGAATCGGTCTCAGATTTTAATGGGTTAAATCAGACATTATCAACTCCCAATGTTAGTGTGGTCATTGTGTTAGCTTATTTCTTTATTTCTCTTGACATTTTCTTTTTTAATTAGGCTGTTATGGACACAAGTAGCAGCAGTGGCGAAGTTTTCGACCCCAAGGATGCCGACTATTGCCCTGAAGATGATTCCTCCACCACCACCACCGCCACCACCACCCCAATGTCATCTCAAGAGGAGAAGAAGAAGAAGAAGAAGAAGCTGCTTCCTTGGCAGGAGCCTAAGGTCATTGTTTACGAGTCTTGTATCATAGAACTCTTCAGAAAGTGTCAGTGCTGTGGAGACCCCATAAATGACGCGGACATTACCTATGTCGGGGCACAGATGAAGGTTAGCTGGGACTGCCTTGGAGGACACTCTGGTACTTGGACTTCATCTCCTGAAATCAGAGGGATGCCTGAGGTGAACCTGCTCAGTGCTGCCTCTGTGCTGTTCACGGGGAGCACCATCACAGAGTTGGTGGATTGGTCTGACTTGATGAATGTGAAGATGATCCAACCCACCACCTTCTATGACATGCAGAAGTCATACCTCGGTCCTGCCATTGAGGGCGAATGTGCCCTACAGAGGGACCAGATCCTGGCCAGACTCTGCTTTGAAGCGGAGGAAAAGGAAGAGGGAGAACCATCTACGCCAGTCCACCTGGCCGGAGATGGAAGGTGTGTATGAAGAATGTAAAAGAAACGGCAGAAATAGTACTAGTACATACAATGAAAATAGTACTAATCATTAGTTTTGAATTCATTGCATTGATTGGAACTTGTCTTTATATTTTGTTTTTTTTACTTCCATCAACTTCAAAAAGATGTGACAGCCCAGGCTATTCAGCCAAATACTGCCATTACACCATGATGCTGGATGCCACAGGAGAGATTTTGCAGTCTAACCTAGTGCAGGTAATTTGGGTTGTGTTATTGCATAACATTGTGGCATAACGGCTGTTCTTAAAAAAATTTTACAACCCTTCATCCCTTACTTCCCTTACTCCCTAACTTTCTGTTTTTCTTGTAGGTCACAGAAGCATCCAGTTCAGTTGCCATGGAAGCAGTTGGCTTCAAGCGGGTACTCAAAGACCTCCTTGAAGTGGGACTACAGGTGGAGGTTGTAGCAACTGACCGCTCACCATCAGTGAGAAAAATTATGGAGGAACAGTTTCCAGAAATTGATCACCAGTTTGATCTGTGGCACACTGCCAAAGGCAAGTACAAGATAATGTAAATTAATTGTGTTTCATAATCTCTGATTTTCTATGTTGTCGGTATTTTTAGCTGTAGGTGATAATTGAGAAAAGAAACCCCAATAGTTATATTTAATATATTTAAATTACTGTTTCAGGTTTCAATAAGAAGCTGATGGCTAAAGCCAAGCGGAAGGGTCGGGGAGAACTGGCTGACTGGTCAAGGTAAGGACAGATATTCATGTAGCGTTGTGTTTGTGTGAACTTCCAAAAGCAGATCTACAAGCTCACAGTGCTTCTCTGTCCCTTTTTTTCTCTCGATAGTATAATCTTCAAGAAAATAATTGATAGTTGCAGCCCTCGTGTGTGTGGGGGATCGTAGTGCTAGCCGATATATCTAAATCATCATGTGATCAAATATCGTCATTAGAACAAATATTGTGTACCAAATGTAGGTTATATTGTCTAGCACTAGTGTGTAATTTATATATTGTGTTTCACCAAATAGGTCTCTGATCAATCACATGTGGTACTGTTCTGCTTCGTGCAAAGGAAACACAGAGGTATGTGATCATCACATTTTACCTTATTGTTTGCCCTTCTTTTACTATGTTTGACCCATTCACCTGACTGGCAAACCTTTGGTTTGGACTGTTTAACAAGAGTGCAACCCTTTTCCCTCATCTTTGTTGTTACCTTATTGTTTACCATAGTTTCTCTTATTGGTCACAGAGATCCATAATTGCATATTAATTTATTTGTTGCAGGAGTTGAGGCGTCGGTGGCTGTCCATACTGCACCATGTGCAAGACGTCCATAGCTGGACTGAGGGAGAACAAACGTACAGCTGTCTTCATCGCCCTCTGAATGCAGAGATGCGGAAGAAGAAGAAGTGGCTTTCAAGGAACTCGGAGGTATATTATTTTTATACAATTTTCTCTTTGTATGTTACTCTGTTATGGCTACTAAAAAAAACTACACACAATCTCGATTCATACATCAATGTGATCTCATTTTAAAGTACTGTTCAAAGCTCTCTTGCAACTCTAGTGTTGCCTTGCCTGCTCTGCTCACTCAGTGTTGAATGAGCTTGTTATTGAAATATGTCAAGTTGGTATAAGTGTAGTGTGAGAATCATTTTCACATTTCGTAGGGAGAAAAATCATTCTTTACCAAGAATCGTGCAGCCCTTTTGCAGATAAAAGTGACTGCTAAATGTGTAAATTAAACCCAGAATGCCGCAGCACGACAAATTGTCTCCCTACCTCTCCGCTCCCTCCATTGGCTCCCAGTTACTGAGAGTACAAACCCTACCCTAGGGTAGATCCAACCCTACAATGATTCAGATCAGCCAACTCAGGTAGTAGAAGCCCTATGAGGGGTCCACGCGCGACTGCTTATTTCTTTTCTAGTTTTCACTTTTGGCATCCATAATATCCTCTAATATAGGGATTTGATGATCCCAAGAAAAAAAGTGGTCCAAAGTGTTTTTTTCAATGTTTTATTACCTCTATGAGACCTGCAGGATGGCTGGCTGGAACTTGCCCTAGCCTTGACGACCTTGCAGGTTTATGCAAAGGCTAAAATGTAATTTAGATGTTATGTAGACAGATGCCAGGTTCATTTGTATACCTGGCATCCTATAGTGTGTATAGTTTCAATGTACAGATTCAATTTCTGATATTATACTGTTTAGACTGACTGTAGGTTCCTGGTCTACCTATGATCCATCGATGGATTACTATTTCTATGCATTTGATTACTTTGTTTACCTTGCTTACTGTAAATCACTCTGGACTAAGAGCATCTGCTAAATGCTAGCCTGGTTCCAGACGAATCTGCCTTTGCAAAATTGCATCGCACTTTAGCCCTCGGCAGATTAGGTCTGGCCCCCCTCAATAGAGATTTAATTTCTCTCCCTCCGAAGTCGTGAGGTACCAATCAGGGCCCAGTATCCAAATGTGGGCGGGCTTATCACCTTATTTGGAGCAATGACGTACAAGGAAGCACTGCTCTGATTGGTTTAGGTCTAACCAATAGAGTCCGTTTGGATCTTTTTGTAACCGCCCCTTGGAAAAAAAATTCTATCGTTGATAGGGACCAGACTAATATCCACGCAGTGTGTCATTGTCTGGCCACGCGAGGCTAGCTAAATGGCTGAATTGTAATTGCAGGTATACGAGGATTTGGAGAAACTGGTCCGTGACAAGCGCCTCCTGAAAGACCTTGAGTACTTGGGCCTCTTCAAGCACACAGGTAAACTGAAAGTGTCATAAAATGTTTTTGATTGATTGATTGATGTAGTTTATTTAGAAAGACATGAGAATAGTACATGACAGTACATAACAGTACATGGAAGTACAAATTCACAATACAAGGTCTACTAAACTGGAAACCCTCATTAAGCATTACGCTTGTTTAAGATGAGGACCCCATGCACACAAATCATGATGAAATGTTCATGATCATACTGGTGGAAAGGGCTTTCACGCCTTCTTCTGAAGGCGTGAAACACAGTTTTCCCTTTTCAATTATATTTATTTTGTGTACATTTTGTTTTATGTTCATACAGGTGCCTTGGAAGTATTCCACAGTGCAATGCTCAAGTACATTCCGAAGAGGCTATCCTTCTCCTACACTGGCATGAGAGAACGAGGCATGCTTGCAGTCCTTGAACACAATGAGAACATTGTGAAGAGAACCCAAGCCACCCTTGCCACAGGTACAGTACAGATACATTTTCTGGAATATTTTATTTCCATGTGACCTGTAAGCCTTCTGTTCTGTCCATAGCATTGTCAGTAGTGTGAAGCTGACAAGAAAAAAAAATTTTCCATTTCAGGTGGACCCCGCACCAATCAGGCATTCTGCAAGCGAACAAAGAGCTGGGTTGTGAAGAAGGTG